>NC_134548.1:24770601-24778101 GCF_050624435.1 Tenrec ecaudatus
ACAGGGAATAGGGAATTGGCATCAGGAGTGTGTGCATATGTGTGTGTGTGTTTGTGTAGGGGCAGTAGTGAGGCAGGGAATAGGGAGGGGCTTCAGGAGTGTGTGTGTATGTGTGTGTAGGGACAGGAGTGAGTAAGGCAATAGGGAATGGGCATCAGGAGTACGTGTGTGTGTGTGTGTGTGTGTGTAGTGGCAGTAATGGTGCAGCTAATAGGATATGGGCATCAGGAGTGTGTGTCTGTGTGTGTAGGGACAGGAGTGGGCATGGAATAGGGAATGTCATCAGGAATCTTTGTATGTGTGTGTGTCTGTGTGTGTGTGTGTAGTGGCAGGAGTGAGGGAGTGAATATGGATGTGCCATCAGGAGTGTGTGTATTTATTTGCGTGTGGGGGGGTTGGAGAGAGGCAGAGAAGAGGGAAGGGACTTCAGGTATGTGTGAGTGTGTCTGTGTGTGTAAGGGGAGGAATGAGGAAGGGGATAGGGAAACGGCTTCAGGAGTGTTTGTTTGTGTGTGTGTGTGTGTGTGTGTGTATGTGTGTAGGGTCAGGAGCGAGGCAGGCAATAAGGTATGGGAATCAGGAGTATGTGTGTGTGTGTATATATAGTGGCAGGAGTGTGGCAGGGAATAGTGAAGGGGCCCTCGGAGTGTGTGTGTGCGTACAGGAGTGAGCTGGGATTAGGGAAGGGGCTTCTTCAGTGAATTCGAGGTATGCAGGATTGAGGCAGGGAATTGGTATTGGGAATTGTGTTTTTGTGTGTGTGTGTTTGTGTGTAAGGGTAAGTGTGAGTAAGGGCATAGAGAAGACATTACAGGCATGTGTGTGTAGTGGCAAAAGTGAGTCAGAGAATGGGGAACGGGCTTTGAGAGAGACAGAGAGAGAAAAGAGAGAGAGAGAGGGATGGAGGGAGAGAGAGAGAGAGAGAGAGAGAGAGAGAGAGAGAGAGAGAGAGAGAGAGAGATCTGAAGTGAGGCAGGGAATAGGGAAGGGTCATCAGGATTGTATGTGTGTGTGTGTGTGTGTGTGTAGGTACAGGAGTGAGGCAGGGAATAGGCAATGGGCATCAGGAGTGTGTATGTATTTTTGTTCTGTCAAGAGTGAGGCAGGGAATAGAGAAGATGCTTCAGGAGTATGTGTGTGTATGTGTGTGTGTGTGTATTGGCAGGAGTGAGGCAGAGAATGAGGAAGGTGCTTCGGTAGTGTGTGTGTGTGTGTGTGTGTGTGTGTGTGTGTGTGTGTGTGTAGGGACAGGAGTGAGACAGGGAATAGGGAATTGGTATCAGGAGTGTGTGCATATGTGTGTGTGTGTTTGTGTAGGGGCAGTAGTGAGGCAGGGAATAGGGAGGGCCTTCAGGAGTGTGTGTGTGTGTGTGTATGTGTGTTTAGGGACAGGAGTGAGGCAGGCAATAGGGAATGGGCATCAGGAGTATGTGTGTGTGTGTGTGTGTGTGTGTGTGTGTGTAGTGGCAGTAATGGTGCAGCTAATAGGATATGGGCATCAGGAGTGTGTGTCTGTGTGTGTAGGGACAGGAGTGGGCATGGAATACGGAAGGTCATCAGGAATCTTTGTGTGTGTGTGTGTGTGTGTGTGTGAGTGTAGTGGCAGGAGTGAGGGAGGGAATAGGGATGGGCCATCAGGAGTATGTGTATTTATTTGCGTTTGGGGGTGTTGGAGAGAGGCAGAGAAGAGGGAAGGGACTTCAGGTATGTGTGTGTGTGTCTGTGTGTGTAAGGGGAGGAATGAGGCAGGGGATAGGAAAACGGCTTCAGGAGTGTGTTTGTGTGTGTGTGTGTGTGTGTGTGTGTGTGTGTAGGGTCAGGAGCGAGGCAGGCAATAGGGTATGGGCATCAGGAGTATGTGTGTGTGTGTGTGTGTGTGTATGTAGTGGCAGGAGTGTGGCAGGGAATAGTGAAGGGGCCCTCGGTGTGTGTGTGTGCGTACAGGAGTGAGCTGGGATTAGGGAAGGGGCTTCTTCAGTGAATTCGAGGTATGCAGGATTGAGGCAGGGAATTGGTATTGGGAATTGTGTTTTTGTGTGTGTGTTCGTGTGTAAGGGCAAGTGAGAATAAGGGCATAGAGAAGACGTTTCAGGCATGTGTGTGTAGTGGCAAAAGTGAGTCAGAGAATTGGGAAGGGGCTTGGAGAGAGAAAAGAGAGAGAGAGAGAGAGATCTGAAGTGCGGCAGGGAATTGGGAAGGGTCATCAGGAATATATGTGTGTGTGTGTGTGTGTGTGTGTGTGTGTGTGTGTGTAGGTACAGGAGTGAGGCAGGAAATAGGCAATGGGCATCAGGAGTGTGTATGTATTTTTGTAGTGTCAAGAGTGAGGCAGGGAATAGAGAAGATGATTCAGGAGTGTGTGTGTGTGTGTGTGTATTGGCAGGAGTGAGGCAGGGAATAAGGAAGGTGCTTCGGTTGTGTGTGTGTGTGTGTGTGTGTAGGGACAGGAGTGAAGCAGGGAATAGAGAAGGGGCTTGGGGAGTGTCTATGTGTGTGTTTGTGTGTGTGTGTGTGTAGGGCCTAGAGTGAGGCAGGGAATAGAGAAGGGGCTTCGGGAGTGTGTGTGTGTGTGTGTGTGTGTGTGTGTGTGTGTGTGTGTGTGTGAAGGGAAAGGAGTGAGGCAGGGAATAGGGAAGGGGCTTCGGTAGTGTGTGTGTGTGTGTGTGTAGTGGCAGGATTGAGGCACTGAATAAGGAAGGTGCTTCGGTAGTGTGTGTTTGTGTTTGTGTGTGTGTGTGCGTAGGGACTAGAGTGAGGCAGGGAATAGGGAATGGGCATCAGGAGTGTATGTCTGCGTGTGTGTGTGTGTGTGTGTGTAGTGGTAGGAGTGAGGAAGGAAATAGGGAAGGAGCTACAGGAGTGTGGGGGGGGGTTCAGGAGTGAGGCAGCAATAGGAAAGTGGGTTATTGAATATATTGGGTGTACGCAGGTGTGAAGCAGGGAATTGTTAATGGGAATCGTGAGTCTGTGTGTGTGTAGAAACAGCAGTAACGCAGGGAATAGGCAATTAGCATAGCGAGTGTGCGTGTATTTTTGTAGGGGCAAGAGTGAGGCAGGGACTATAGAAGATACTTCAGTCGTGAGTGTGTGTGTGTGTGTGTGTAGTGATAGTAATGGTGCAGCTAAAAGGATATGGGCATCAGGAGTGTATGTCTGTGTGTGTAGGGAGAGGAGTGTGGCAGACAATAGGTAAGGTGCATCAGGAGAGTGTGTGTGTGTGTAGTGTCAGGAATGAGGCATGGAATAAGGAAGGGCATCAGGAATCTTTGTGTGTGTGTGTGTGTGTAGGGGTAGAAGTGAGGCATGGAATAGGGAAGGGCATCAGGAATCTTTGTGTGTGTGTGTGTGTGTGTGTGTGTGTGTGTGTAGGGGTAGAAGTGAGGCAGGGAATAGGGAAGGGCTTCAGGAGTGTGTGTGTGTGTGTGTGTGTGTGTGTGTGTAGGGACAGGAGCGAGGCAGGCACTAGGGAATGGGCATCAGGAGTGTGTGTGTGTGTGTGTGTGTATGTAGTGGCAGGAGTGAGGCAGGGAATTGTGAAGGGGCCCTCGGAGTGTGTGTGTGTGTACAGGAGTGAGCTGGGATTAGGGAAGGGGCTTTTTCCGTGAATTCGAGGTATGCAGGATTGAGGCAGGGAATTGGTATTGGGAATTGTGTTTTTGTGTGTGTGTTTGTGTGTAAGGGTAAGTGTGAGTAAGGGCATAGAGAAGACATTACAGGCATGTGTGTGTAGTGGCAAAAGTGAGTCAGAGAATGGGGAAGGGGGTTGGAAAGAGAAAGAGAGAGAAAAGAGAGAGAGAGGGAGAGAAAGAGAGAGAGATCTGAAGTGAGGCAGGGAATAGGGAAGGGTCATCAGGATTGTGTGTATGTGTGTGTGTGTGTGTGTGTGTAGGGACAGGAGTGAGACAGGGAATAGGGAATTGGCATCAGGAGTGTGTGCATATGTGTGTGTGTTTGTGTAGGGGCAGTAGTGAGGCAGGGAATAGGGAGGGGCTTTAGGAGTGTGTGTGTATGTGTGTGTAGGGACAGGAGTGAGGCAGGCAATAGGGAATGGGCATCAGGAGTACGTGTGTGTGTGTGTGTGTGTGTGTAGTGGCAGTAAAGGTGCAGCTAATAGGATATGGGCATCAGGAGTGTGTGTCTGTGTGTGTAGGGACAGGGGGGGCATGGAATAGGGAAGGGCATCAGGAATCTTTGTATGTGTGTGTGTCTGTGTGTGTATGTAGTGGCAGGAGTGAGGGAGGGAATAGGGATGGGCCATCAGGAGTGTGTGTATTTATTTGCGTGTGGGGGGGGGGGTTGGAGAGAGGCAGAGAAGAGGGAAGGGACTTCAGGTATGAGTGTGTGTGTCTGTGTGTGTAAGGGGAGGAATGAGGCAGGGGATAGGGAAACGGCTTCAGGAGTGTTTGTGTTTGTGTGTGTGTGTGTAGGGTCAGGAGCGAGGCAGGCAATAAGGTATGGGAATCAGGAGTATGTGTGTGTGTGTCTATATAGTGGCAGGAGTGTGGCAGGGAATAGTGAAGGGGCCCTCGGATTGTGTGTGTGCATACAGGAGTGAGCTGGGATTAGGGAAGGGGCTTCTTCAGTGAATTCGAGGTATGCAGGATTGAGGCAGGGAATTGGTATTGGGAATTGTGTTTTTGTGTGTGTGTTTGTGTGTAAGGGTAAGTGTGAGTAAGGGCATAGAGAAGACATTACAGGCATGTGTGTGTAGTGGTAAAATGAGTGAGAGAATGGGGAAGGGGCTTGGAGAGAGACAGAGAGAGAAGAGAGAGAGAGAGAGAGAGAGAGAGAGAAAGATCTGAAGTGCGGCAGGGAATACAGAAGGGTCATCAGGTTTTGTGTGTGTGTGTGTAGGGACAGGAGTGAGGCAGGGAATAGGGAATGGGTATCAGGCGTATGTGTGTTTGGGTGTGTGTTTGTGTGTAGGGACTAGAGTGAGGCAGGGAATAGGGAATGGGCTTCAGGGGTGTGTGTGCGTGTGTGTGTTTGTGTGTGTGGGTGGGTGTGTAGTGGCACAGGGAGGGAGGGAATATGGATGGGCCATCAGGAGTGTGTGTATTTATTTGCGTGTGGGGGGGGGGTTGGAGAGAGGCAGAGAAGAGGGAAGGGACTTCAGGTGTGTGTGTGTGTGTGTGTGTGTGTGTGTAAGAGGAGGAATGAGGCAGGGAATAGGGAAGGGCTTCAGGAGTGTGTGTGTGTGTGTAGGGACAGGAGTGAGGCAGGCAATAGGGAATGGGCATCAGGAGTGTGTGAGCGTGTGTGTGTGTAGTGGCAGGAGTGTGGCAGGGAATAGTGAAGGGGCCCTCGGTGTGTGTGTGTGCGTACAGGAGTGAGCTGGGATTAGGGAAGGGACTTCTTCCGTGAATTCGAGGTATGCAGCATTGAGGCAGGAAATTGGAATTAGGAATTGTGTTTGTGTGTGTGTGTGTGTTTCTGTGTAAATGCAAGTGTGAGTAAGGGCATAGAGAAGACGTTACAGGCATGTGTGTTTAGTGGCAAAAGTGAGTCAGAGAATGGGGAAGGGGCTTGGAGAGAGACAGAGAGAGAAGAGAGAGAGAGAGATCTGAAGTGAGGCAGGGAATAGGGAATGGGCATCAGGATTGTGTGTGTGTGTGTGTGTAGGGACTGGAGTGAGGCAGGGAATTGGCAAGGGGCTTATTGAATCTATTGGGAGTGTGCAGGAGTGAGGCAGGGGATTGTGAATGGGAATTGTGTGGGTCTTTGTGTGTGTGTGTGGGGAGACAGGAGTGAGGCAGGGAATAGGGATGGGCATCAGGAGTGTGTGTGTGTGTGTGTGTGTGTGTAGGGACAGGAGTGAGGCAGGGAATAGGGAGTCAGATGCCAACCATAGAGATGAAAATCGCACGGAAAGGTATCAACCATCGGGCAGCCAGCTATCCTGAACTCACCAGGGCACAGTTCTGAAGTCAGTGATGGACCGAAGAGGGGGTGCGGGCCGCTTAGATGAGAGACGGACTTCGCGAACTATGGCTCAGGGAAATAAGCCCCCGGATATCCCGCCTGTAGGACTGCACCTGGGTGAACAATGACTCAGAAATATGTCCGCGGTTATCCGTCCCATACGACTGCGCCTGTGTGAAGTAGGTCTCAGAGAAAACTCCGTGGTTATCCGCACTGTGCCACTGAGCATGCGTGAACTATGTCCCAGAGAAATAGTCCCCGAAAATTCGGCTCTTAGGACTGCGCCTGCGTGAACTAGGACTGAGAAATAAGTCCGCGGTTATGCGTCCTGTGCCACCGCGCCTGCCTGAAAAATGAGAGAAATGAGTCTCCAGATATCCGGCCTGTACACCTACGCCTGCGTGAATTATGTCCCAGAGAAATAGTCCCCGGAATTGCGGCCCGTAGGACTGCGCCTGCGTGAACTAGGTCTCAGAAATAAGTCCGCTGTCATCCGTCCTGTGCCACTGCGCCTGCGTGAAAGCTTGGGGCTATGTGTCTCCGGATATCCGGCCGGTAAACCTACGCCTGCGTGAATTATGTCCCAGAGAAATAGTCCCCGGAATTGCGGCCCGTAGGACTGCGCCTGCGTGAACTAGGTCTCAGAAATAAGTCCGCGGTTATCCGTCCTGTGCCACCGCGCCTGCGTGAACGAGCTGAGCGTAATGAGTCTCCGGGTATCCGGCAGTACACCTACGCCTGCGTGACCTTTGTCCCAGAGAAATAGTCCCGGGAAACGAGGCCTCTAGGACTGCACCTGCGTGACCTAGGGCTAAGAAATAAGTGCGCGGTTATCTGCCCTGTGCAACTGTGCTTGTGTGAACGATCTAGGCGATATGTCTCCCGATATCCGGCCTGTCAACCTACGCCTGCGTGAATTATGTCCCAGAGAAAAAGTCCCCGGAATTGCGGTCTGTAGGACTGCGCCTGCGCAGACGTGAACTATTTCTCAGAAAAAAGGTCGCGGTTGTCTGTCCTGTTAGATGCCGCCTGTGTGAACTGTCTCAGAGAAATAAGTCCCCGGATATCAGGCCAGTGGGACAGTGCCTGCGTGAAATATCTCTCAGAGAAATGAGTCCCCGGAAGTCTGGCCTGTGTTTCATAAATATGTCCCCAGATATGTGTATATATGTGTGTGTGCGTGTGTGTGTGTATGTATATATATATAATCACACACGTATGCATGTAATTATCTATTTATATTTCATATTATATCTATTTATACATCGATATTTATGTTTGTCTACATGTATTAATTATCTAGACATGTCTTTATATTTATAGATTCCCCTCGATTTCCATAATAGTCCTTAATCTATCTCCATATTTATTCTATTTACTTATTTTTGCTTCTATATTCATCTATTGATTTATAGGCCTTGTATACACTTACATATTAGCATTACTAATTGCATGTTTAGGTACATCATTGTTTATAGTTTATTTATTCATATTCATACATTTATTTATGTTTGTATGTCTATACTTATGGTTTCATTTACACAATTATGTATATCTTCAAGATTTCCCACGTTTATT
>NC_134548.1:24783101-24790601 GCF_050624435.1 Tenrec ecaudatus
GGGAGGGCCTTCAGGAGTGTGTGTGTGTGTGTGTATGTGTGTTTAGGGACAGGAGTGAGGCAGGCAATAGGGTATGGGCATCAGGAGTATGTGTGTGTGTGTGTGTGTGTGTGTGTGTGTGTGTGTATGTAGTGGCAGGAGTGTGGCAGGGAATAGTGAAGGGGCCCTCGGTGTGTGTGTGTGCGTACAGGAGTGAGCTGGGATTAGGGAAGGGACTTCTTCAGTGAATTCGAGGTATGCAGGATTGAGGCAGGGAATTGGTATTGGGAATTGTGTTTTTGTGTGTGTGTTCGTGTGTAAGGGCAAGTGAGAATAAGGGCATAGAGAAGACGTTTCAGGCATGTGTGTGTAGTGGCAAAAGTGAGTCAGAGAATTGGGAAGGGGCTTGGAGAGAGAAAAGAGAGAGAGAGAGAGAGATCTGAAGTGCGGCAGGGAATTGGGAAGGGTCATCAGGAATATGTGTGTGTGTGTGTGTGTGTGTGTGTGTGTGTGTGTGTGTGTAGGTACAGGAGTGAGGCAGGAAATAGGCAATGGGCATCAGGAGTGTGTATGTATTTTTGTAGTGTCAAGAGTGAGGCAGGGAATAGAGAAGATGCTTCAGGAGTGTGTGTGTGTGTGTGTGTATTGGCAGGAGTGAGGCAGGGAATAAGGAAGGTGCTTCGGTTGTGTGTGTGTGTGTGTGTGTGTGTAGGGACAGGAGTGAAGCAGGGAATAGAGAAGGGGCTTGGGGAGTGTCTATGTGTGTGTTTGTGTGTGTGTGTGTGTAGGGCCTAGAGTGAGGCAGGGAATAGAGAAGGGGCTTCGGGAGTGTGTGTGTGTGTGTGTGTGTGTGTGTGTGTGTGAAGGGAAAGGAGTGAGGCAGGGAATAGGGAAGGGGCTTCGGTAGTGTGTGTGTGTGTGTGTGTGTGTAGTGGCAGGATTGAGGCACTGAATAAGGAAGGTGCTTCGGTAGTGTGTGTTTGTGTTTGTGTGTGTGTGTGCGTAGGGACTAGAGTGAGGCAGGGAATAGGGAATGGGCATCAGGAGTGTATGTCTGCGTGTGTGTGTGTGTGTGTGTGTAGTGGTAGGAGTGAGGAAGGAAATAGGGAAGGAGCTACAGGAGTGTTGGGGGGGTTCAGGAGTGAGGCAGCAATAGGAAAGTGGGTTATTGAATCTATTGGGTGTACGCAGGTGTGAAGCAGGGAATTGTTAATGGGAATCGTGAGTCTGTGTGTGTGTAGAAACAGCAGTAACGCAGGGAATAGGCAATTAGCATAGCGAGTGTGCGTGTATTTTTGTAGGGGCAAGAGTGAGGCAGGGACTATAGAAGATACTTCAGTCGTGAGTGTGTGTGTGTGTGTGTGTAGTGATAGTAATGGTGCAGCTAAAAGGATATGGGCATCAGGAGTGTATGTCTGTGTGTGTAGGGAGAGGAGTGTGGCAGACAATAGGTAAGGTGCATCAGGAGAGTGTGTGTGTGTGTAGTGTCAGGAATGAGGCATGGAATAAGGAAGGGCATCAGGAATCTTTGTGTGTGTGTGTGTGTGT
The DNA here is from genome assembly GCF_050624435.1 of Tenrec ecaudatus. NCBI lineage: Eukaryota > Metazoa > Chordata > Mammalia > Afrosoricida > Tenrecidae > Tenrec > Tenrec ecaudatus. The sequence goes on from NC_134548.1 coordinate 24,784,629, forward strand.
AGGGGTAGAAGTGAGGCATGGAATAGGGAAGGGCATCAGGAATCCTTGTGTGTGTGTGTGTGTGTGTGTGTGTAGGGGTAGAAGTGAGGCAGGGAATAGGGAAGGGCTTCAGGAGTGTGTGTGTGTGTGTGTGTGTGTGTAGGGACAGGAGCGAGGCAGGCACTAGGGAATGGGCATCAGGAGTGTGTGTGTGTGTGTGTGTGTGTGTGTATGTAGTGGCAGGAGTGAGGCAGGGAATTGTGAAGGGGCCCTCGGAGTGTGTGTGTGTGTACAGGAGTGAGCTGGGATTAGGGAAGGGGCTTTTTCCGTGAATTCGAGGTATGCAGGATTGAGGCAGGGAATTGGTATTGGGAATTGTGTTTTTGTGTGTGTGTTTGTGTGTAAGGGTAAGTGTGAGTAAGGGCATAGAGAAGACATTACAGGCATGTGTGTGTAGTGGCAAAAGTGAGTCAGAGAATGGGGAAGGGGGTTGGAGAGAGAAAGAGAGAGAAAAGAGAGAGAGAGGGAGAGAAAGAGAGAGAGATCTGAAGTGAGGCAGGGAATAGGGAAGGGTCATCAGGATTGTGTGTATGTGTGTGTGTGTGTGTGTGTGTAGGGACAGGAGTGAGACAGGGAATAGGGAATTGGCATCAGGAGTGTGTGCATATGTGTGTGTGTTTGTGTAGGGGCAGTAGTGAGGCAGGGAATAGGGAGGGGCTTTAGGAGTGTGTGTGTATGTGTGTGTAGGGACAGGAGTGAGGCAGGCAATAGGGAATGGGCATCAGGACTACGTGTGTGTGTGTGTGTGTGTGTGTGTAGTGGCAGTAAAGGTGCAGCTAATAGGATATGGGCATCAGGAGTGTGTGTCTGTGTGTGTAGGGACAGGGGGGGCATGGAATAGGGAAGGGCATCAGGAATCTTTGTATGTGTGTGTGTCTGTGTGTGTATGTAGTGGCAGGAGTGAGGGAGGGAATAGGGATGGGCCATCAGGAGTGTGTGTATTTATTTGCGTGTGGGGGGGGGTTGGAGAGAGGCAGAGAAGAGGGAAGGGACTTCAGGTATGAGTGTGTGTGTCTGTGTGTGTAAGGGGAGGAATGAGGCAGGGGATAGGGAAACGACTTCAGGAGTGTTTGTGTTTGTGTGTGTGTGTGTGTAGGGTCAGGAGCGAGGCAGGCAATAAGGTATGGGAATCAGGAGTATGTGTGTGTGTGTCTATATAGTGGCAGGAGTGTGGCAGGGAATAGTGAAGGGGCCCTCGGATTGTGTGTGTGCATACAGGAGTGAGCTGGGATTAGGGAAGGGGCTTCTTCAGTGAATTCGAGGTATGCAGGATTGAGGCAGGGAATTGGTATTGGGAATTGTGTTTTTGTGTGTGTGTTTGTGTGTAAGGGTAAGTGTGAGTAAGGGCATAGAGAAGACATTACAGGCATGTGTGTGTAGTGGTAAAATGAGTGAGAGAATGGGGAAGGGGCTTGGAGAGAGACAGAGAGAGAAAAGAGAGAGAGAGAGAGGGATGGAGGGAGAGAGAGAGAAAGAGAGAGAGAGAGAGAGAGAGAGAGAGAGAGAGAGAGAGAGAGAGAGAGAGAGAGAAAGATCTGAAGTGAGGCAGGGAATAGGGAAGGGTCATCAGGATTGTGTGTGTGTGTGTGTAGGTACAGGAGTGAGGCAGGTAATAGGCAATGGGCATCAGGAGTGTGTATCTATTTTTGTTGTGTCAAGAGTGAGGCAGGGAATAGAGAAGATGCTTCAGGAGTATGTGTGTGTATGTGTGTGTGTGTGTGTATTGGCACGAGTGAGGCAGAGAATGAGGAAGGTGCTTCGGTAGTGTGTGTGTGTGTGTGTGTGTGTGTGTGTAGGGACAGAAGTGAGACAGGGAATAGGGAATGTGCATCAGGAGTGTGTGCATATGTGTGTGTGTGTGTGTGTGTGTGTAGGGGCAGTAGTGAGGCAGGGAATAGGGAGGGCTTCAGGAGTGTGTGTGTGTGTATGTGTGTGTAGGGACAGGAGTGAGGCAGGCAATAGGGAATGGGCATCAGGAGTATGTGTGTGTGTGTGTGTAGTGGCTGTAATGGTGCAGCTAATAGGATATGGGCATCAGGAGTGTGTGTCTGTGTGTGTAGGGACAGGAGTGGGCATGGAATAGGGAAGGTCATCAGGAATCTTTGTGTGTGTGTGTGTTTGTGTGTGTGTAGTGGCAGGAGTGAGGGAGGGAATAGGGATGGGCCATCAGGAGTATGTGTATTTATTTGCGTGTGGGGGTGTTGGAGAGAGGCAGAGAAGAGGGAAGGGACTTCAGGTATGTGTGTGTGTGTCTGTGTGTGTAAGGGGAGGAATGAGGCAGGGGATAGGAAAACGGCTTCAGGAGTGTGTTTGTGCATGTGTGTGTGTGTGTAGGGTCAGGAGCGAGGCAGGCAATAGGGTATGGGCATTAGGAGTATGTGTGTGTGGGTGTGTGTGTGTGTATAGTGGCAGGAGTGTGGCAGGGAATAGTGAAGGGGCCCTCGGTGTGTGTGTGTGCGTACAGGAGTGAGCTGGGATTAGGGAAGGGGCTTCTTCAGTGACTTCGAGGTATGCAGGATTGAGGCAGGGAATTGGTATTGGGAATTGTGTTTTTGTGTGTGTGTTCGTGTGTAAGGGCAAGTGTGAATAAGGGCATAGAGAAGACGTTTCAGGCATGTGTGTGTAGTGGCAAAAGTGAGTCAGAGAATTGGGAAGGGGCTTGGAGAGAAAAAAGAGAGAGAGAGAGAGAGAGAGAGAGAGAGAGAGAGAGATCTGAAGTGCGGCAGGGAATAGGGAAGGGTCATCAGGAATATGTGTGTGTGTGTGTGTGTGTGTGTGTGTGTGTGTGTATAGGTACAGGAGTGAGGCAGGAAATAGGCAATGGGCATCAGGAGTGTGTATGTATTTTTGTAGTGTCAAGAGTGAGGCATGGAATAGAGAAGATGCTTCAGGAGTGTGTGTGGGTGTGTGTGTGTGTGTGTATTGGCAGGAGTGAGGCAGGGAATAAGGAAGGTGCTTCGGTTTTGTGTGTGTGTGTGTGTGTGTGTGTGTGTGTGTGTGTGTAGGGACAGGAGTGAAGCAGGGAATAGAGAAGGGGCTTGGGGAGTGTCTTTGTGTGTGTGTGTGTGTGTAGGGCCTAGAGTGAGGCAGGGAATAGAGAAGGGGCTTCGGGAGTGTGTGTGTGTGTGTATGTGTGAAGGGAAAGGAGTGAGGCAGGGAATAGGGAAGGGGCTTCGGTAGTGTGTGTGTGTGTGTGTGTGTGTGTGTAGTGGCAGGATTGAGGCACTGAATAAGGAAGGTGCTTCGATAGTGTGTGTTTGTGTTTGTGTGTGTGTGTGTGTGTGTGTAGGGACTAGAGTGAGGCAGGGAATAGGGAATGGGCATCAGGAGTGTATGTCTGCGTGTGTGTGTGTGTGTGTGTGTGTGTGTAGTGGTAGGAGTGAGGAAGGAAATAGGGAAGGAGCTACAGGAGTGTGGGGGGTTCAGGAGTGAGGCAGCAATAGGAAAGTGGGTTATTGAATCTATTGGGTGTACGCAGGTGTGAAGCAGGGAATTGTTAATGGGAATCGTGAGTCTGTGTGTGTGTAGAAACAGCAGTAACGCAGGGAATAGGCAATTAGCATAGCGAGTGTGCGTGTATTTTTGTAGGGGCAAGAGTGAGGCAGGGACTATAGAAGATACTTCAGTCGTGAGTGTGTGTGTGTGTGTGTGTAGTGATAGTAATGGTGCAGCTAAAAGGATATGGGCATCAGGAGTGTATGTCTGTGTGTGTAGGGAGAGGAGTGTGGCAGACAGTAGGTAATGTGCTTCAGGAGTGTGTGTGTGTAGTGTCAGGAATGAGGCATGGAATAAGGAAGGGCATCAGGAATCTTTGTGTGTGTGTGTGTGTGTGTGTGTAGGGGTAGAAGTGAGGCTGGGAATAGGGAAGGGCTTCAGGAGTGTGTGTGTGTGTGTGTGTGTGTAGGGACAGGAGCGAGGCAGGCACTAGGGAATGGGCATCAGGAGTGTGTGTGTGTGTGTGTGTGTGTGTGTGTGTGTGTGTGTGTGTGTAGTGGCAGGAGTGAGGCAGGGAATAGTGAAGGGGCCCTCGGAGTGTGTGTGCGCGTACAGGATGAGCTGGGATTAGGGAAGGGACTTTTTTCCGTGAATTCGAGGTATGCAGGATTGAGGCAGGGAATTGGTATTGGGAATTGTGTTTTTGTGTGTGTGTTTGTGTGTAAGGGTAAGTGTGAGTAAGGGCATAGAGAAGACATTACAGGCATGTGTGTGTAGTGGCAAACATGAGTCAGAGAATGGGGAAGGGGTTTGGAGAGACACAGAGAGAGAAAAGAGAGAAAGAGAGGGAGAGAAAGAGAGAGAGAGAGATCTGAAGTGAGGCAGGGAATAGGGAAGGGTCATCAGGATTGTGTGTATGTGTGTGTGTGTGTGTGTGTGTGTGTGTGTAGGTACAGGAGTGAGGCAGGGAATAGGCAATGGGCATCAGAGTGTGTATGTATTTTTGTAGTGTCAAGAGTGAGGCAGGGAATAGAGAAGATGATTCAGGAGTGTGTGTGGGTGTGTGTGTGTGTGTATTGGCAGGAGTGAGGCAGGGAATAAGGAAGGTGCTTCGGTTTTGTGTGTGTGTGTGTGTGTGTGTGTGTGTGTGTGTGTGTAGGGACAGAAGTGAAGCAGGGAATAGAGAAGGGGCTTGGGGAGTGTCTTTGTGTGTGTGTGTGTGTAGGGCCTAGAGTGAGGCAGGGAATAGAGAAGGGGCTTCGGGAGTGTGTGTGTGTGTGTGTGTGTGTGTGTGTGTGTATGTGTGAAGGGAAAGGAGTGAGGCAGGGAATAGGGAAGGGGCTTCGGTAGTGTGTGTGTGTGTGTGTGTGTGTGTGTGTAGTGGCAGGATTGAGGCACTGAATAAGGAAGGTGCTTCGATAGTGTGTGTTTGTGTTTGTGTGTGTGTGTGTGTGTGTGTAGGGACTAGAGTGAGGCAGGGAATAGGGAATGGGCATCAGGAGTGTATGTCTGCGTGTGTGTGTGTGTGTGTGTGTGTGTGTAGTGGTAGGAGTGAGGAAGGAAATAGGGAAGGAGCTACAGGAGTGTGGGGGGTTCAGGAGTGAGGCAGCAATAGGAAAGTGGGTTATTGAATCTATTGGGTGTACGCAGGTGTGAAGCAGGGAATTGGGAATGGGAATCGTGAGTCTGTGTGTGTGTAGAAACAGCAGTAACGCAGGGAATAGGCAATTAGCATAGCGAGTGTGCGTGTATTTTTGTAGGGGCAAGAGTGAGGCAGGAACTATAGAAGATACTTCAGTCGTGAGTGTGTGTGTGTGTGTGTGTGTGTGTGTGTGTAGTGATAGTAATGGTGCAGCTAAAAGGATATGGGCATCAGGAGTGTATGTCTGTGTGTGTAGGGAGAGGAGTGTGGCAGACAGTAGGTAATGTGCTTCAGGAGTGTGTGTGTGTAGTGTCAGGAATGAGGCATGGAATAAGGAAGGGCATCAGGAATCTTTGTGTGTGTGTGTGTGTGTGTGTGTAGGGGTAGAAGTGAGGCTGGGAATAGGGAAGGGCTTCAGGAGTGTGTGTGTGTGTGTGTGTGTGTAGGGACAGGAGCGAGGCAGGCACTAGGGAATGGGCATCAGGAGTGTGTGTGTGTGTGTGTGTGTGTGTGTAGTGGCAGGAGTGAGGCAGGGAATAGTGAAGGGGCCCTCGGAGTGTGTGTGCGCGTACAGGATGAGCTGGGTTTAGGGAAGGGACTTTTTTCCGTGAATTCGAGGTATGCAGGATTGAGGCAGGGAATTGGTATTGGGAATTGTGTTTTTGTGTGTGTGTTTGTGTGTAAGGGTAAGTGTGAGTAAGGGCATAGAGAAGACATTACAGGCATGTGTGTGTAGTGGCAAACATGAGTCAGAGAATGGGGAAGGGGTTTGGAGAGACACAGAGAGAGAAAAGAGAGAAAGAGAGGGAGAGAAAGAGAGAGAGAGAGATCTGAAGTGAGGCAGGGAATAGGGAAGG
>NC_134548.1:24793101-24833101 GCF_050624435.1 Tenrec ecaudatus
AATTGGCAAGGGGCTTATTGAATCTATTGGGAGTGTGCAGGAGTGAGGCAGGGGATTGTGAATGGGAATTGTGTGGGTCTTTGTGTGTGTGTGTGGGGAGACAGGAGTGAGGCAGGGAATAGGGATGGGCATCAGGAGTGTGTGTGTGTGTGTGTGTGTGTGTGTGTGTGTAGGGACAGGAGTGAGGCAGGGAATAGGGAGTCAGATGCCAACCATACAGATGTAAATCGCACGAAAAGGTATCAACCATCGGGTAGCCAGCTATCCTGAACTCACCAGGGCACAGTTCTGAAGTCAGTGATGGACCGAAGAGGGGGTGCGGGCCGCTTAGATGAGAGACGGACTTCGCGAACTATGGCTCAGGGAAATAAGCCCCCGGATATCCCGCCTGTAGGACTGCACCTGGGTGAACAATGACTCAGAAATATGTCCGCGGTTATCCGTCCCATACGACTGCGCCTGTGTGAAGTAGGTCTCAGAGAAAACTCCGCGGTTATCCGTACTGTGTCACTGAGCATGCGTGAACTATGTCCCAGAGAAATAGTCCCCGAAAATTCGGCTCTTAGGACTGCGCCTGCGTGAACTAGGACTGAGAAATAAGTCCGCGGTTATGCGTCCTGTGCCACCGCGCCTGCCTGAAAAATGAGAGAAATGAGTCTCCAGATATCCGGCCTGTACACCTACGCCTGCGTGAATTATGTCCCAGAGAAATAGTCCCCGGAATTGCGGCCCGTAGGACTGCGCCTGCGTGAACTAGGTCTCAGAAATAAGTCCGCTGTCATCCGTCCTGTGCCACTGCGCCTGCGTGAACGCTTGGGGCTATGTGTCTCCGGATATCCGGCCGGTAAACCTACGCCTGCGTGAATTATGTCCCAGAGAAATAGTCCCCGGAATTGCGGCCCGTAGGACTGCGCCTGCGTGAACTAGGTCTCAGAAATAAGTCCGCGGTTATCCGTCCTGTGCCACCGCGCCTGCGTGAACGAGCTGAGCGTAATGAGTCTCCGGGTATCCGGCAGTACACCTACGCCTGCGTGACCTTTGTCCCAGAGAAATAGTCCCGGGAAACGAGGCCTCTAGGACTGCACCTGCGTGACCTAGGGCTAAGAAATAAGTGCGCGGTTATCTGCCCTGTGCAACTGTGCTTGTGTGAACGATCTAGGCGATATGTCTCCCGATATCCGGCCTGTCAACCTACGCCTGCGTGAATTATGTCCCAGAGAAAAAGTCCCCGGAATTGCGGTCTGTAGGACTGCGCCTGCGCAGACGTGAACTATTTCTCAGAAAAAAGGTCGCGGTTGTCTGTCCTGTTAGATGCCGCCTGTGTGAACTGTCTCAGAGAAATAAGTCCCCGGATATCAGGCCAGTGGGACAGTGCCTGCGTGAAATATCTCTCAGAGAAATGAGTCCCCGGAATTCTGGCCTGTGTTTCATAAATATGTCCCCAGATATGTGTATATATGTGTGTGTGCGTGTGTGTGTGTATGTATATATATATATAATCACACACGTATGCATGTAATTATCTATTTATATTTCATATTATATCTATTTATACATCGATATTTATGTTTGTCTACATGTATTAATTATCTAGACATGTCTTTATATTTATAGATTCCCCTCGATTTCCATAATAGTCCTTAATCTATCTCCATATTTATTCTATTTACTTATTTTTGCTTCTATATTCATCTATTGATTTATAGGCCTTGTATACACTTACATATTAGCATTACTAATTGCATGTTTAGGTACATCGTTGTTTATAGTTTATTTATTCATATTCATACATTTATTTATGTTTGTATGTCTATACTTATGGTTTCATTTACACAATTATATATATCTTCAAGATTTCCCACGTTTATTAATTTATATTTAGATATAATTTATATTTAGATCTCTATCTGAGGTCATCTAGGGAGAGACTGTTTTTCCAAATATTTATCCATGTCCTCCAAGTTTCTGAATTCATTAGAATACAGACCTTTATAGTACTTTGGGATTATGTTTTTAATCTCCTTGGGGTCTGTTGTTATTGCCCCTGATTCATCCCTCATCCTGGCTATTAATGTTTGCTCCTTTCTATCTTTGCTAAGCTTTTCCAGAGAACTCTCAATTTTGTTAATTCTTTCATAAAACAAGATTTTAGTTGCATTTATCTTTTGCATTGACCTCTTGTCTTCCCCCTGGTTTACCTCTGCCCTTATTTTTTTATATTTTTTTCTCTTGCTAATGTAGGGGTTGTTCTGCTGACTCTGTTTAGTTCTTGGAGGTTTTGTGTTAACGTATCTGTCATACGCCTTGCTTCATTTTCATGTATGTATTCAATGATATCCAGCTACCTCTGATAATTGCCTTTACAGGGTCCAATAAGTTTTGATACACTGTATTCTCGTTTTCATTAGTTTCTAGAAACTTATATACTCTCTGATCTAGGCGTGTACCCATTCATGTCACAGGAGATCGTTCTTCATTCTCCAATTGGTTGCCCTTGCTCTTCGGGACATCCTCTTATTAATCTCCAGCTTTATGGCATAGTGATCTGAGAATTATGTCTGGATAATATCTATGTGTTTAGATTTACTGAGGCTGGACTAGTGTCCAAGCATGTGGTGTATTCTTGAAAGAGATGTGTGTGTGTGTGTGTGTGTGTGTGTGTGTGTGTGTGTGTGTAGGTACAGGAGTGAGGCAGGGAATAGGCAATGGGCATCAGGAGTGTGTATGTATTTATTTAGTGTCAAGAGTGAGGCAGGGAATAGAGAAGATGCTTCAGGAGTGTGTGTGTGTGTGTGTGTGTGTGTGTGTAGTGGCTGTAATGGTGCAGCTAATAGGATATGGGCATCAGGAGTGTGTGTCTGTGTGTGTAGGGACAGGAGTGGGCATGGAATAGGGAAGGTCATCAGGAATCTTTGTGTGTGTGTGTGTGTGTGTAGTGGCAGGAGTGAGGGAGGGAATAGGGATGGGCCATCAGGAGTATGTGTATTTATTTGTGTGTGGGGGTGTTGGAGAGAGGCAGAGAAGAGGGAAGGGACTTCAGGTATGCGTGTGTGTGTCTGTCTGTGTAAGGGGAGGAATGAGGCAGGGGATAGGAAAACGGCTTCTGGAGTGTGTTTGTGCGTGTGTGTGTGTGTGTAGGGTCAGGAGCGAGGCAGGCAATAGGGTATGGGCATCAGGAGTATGTGTGTGTGTGTGTGTGTATAGTGGCAGGAGTGTGGCAGGGAATAGTGAAGGGGCCCTCGGTGTGTGTGTGTGTGTGTGTGTGTAGGGTCAGGAGCGAGGCAGGCAATAGGGTATGGGCATCAGGAGTATGTGTGTGTGTGTGTGTGTGTGTGTATAGTGGCAGGGAATAGTGAAGGGGCCCTCGGTGTGTGTGTGTGTGTGTGTGTGTGTGTGTGTGTGTGTGCGTACAGGAGTGAGCTGGCATAAGGGAAGGAGCTTCTTCAGTGACTTCGAGGTATGCAGGATTGAGGCAGGGAATTGGTATTGGGAATTGTGTTTTTGTGTGTGTGTTCGTGTGTAAGGGCAAGTGTGAGTAAGGGCATAGAGAAGACGTTACCGGCATGTGTGTGTAGTGGCAAAAGTGAGTCAGAGAATTGGGTAGGGCCTTGGAGAGAGAAAAGAGAGAGAGAGAGAGAGAGAGATCTGAAGTGCGGCAGGGAATAGGGAAGGGTCATCAGGAATATGTGTGTGTGTGTGTGTGTGTGTGTGTGTAGGTACAGGAGTGAGGCAGGAAATAGGCAATGGGCATCAGGAGTGTGTATGTATTTTTGTAGTGTCAAGAGTGAGGCAGGGAATAGAGAAGATGATTCAGGAGTGTGTGTGTGTGTGTGTGTGTGTGTGTATTGGCAGGAGTGAGGCAGGGAATAAGGAAGGTGCTTCGGTTGTGTGTGTGTGTGTGTGTGTGTGTGTGTGTGTGTAGGGACAGGAGTGAAGCAGGGAATAGAAAAGTGGCTTGGGGAGTGTCTTTGTGTGTGTTTGTGTGTGTGTGTGTGTAGGGCCTAGAGTGAGGCAGGGAATAGAGAAGGGGCTTCGGGAGTGTGTGTGTGTGTGTGTGTGTATGTGTGAAGGGAAAGGAGTGAGGCAGGGAATAGGGAAGGGGCTTCGGTAGTGTGTGTGTGTGTGTGTGTGTGTGTGTGTGTAGTGGCAGGATTGATGCACTGAATAAGGAAGGTGCTTCGGTAGTGTGTGTTTGTGTTTGTGTGTGTGTGTGTGTGTGTGTGTAGGGACTAGAGTGAGGCAGGGAATAGGGAATGGGCATCAGGAGTGTATGTCTGTGTGTGTGTGTGTGTGTGTGTGTGTGTAGTGGTAGGAGTGAGGAAGGAAATAGGGAAGGAGCTACAGGAGTGTGGGGGGGAGTTCAGGAGTGAGGCAGCAATAGGAAAGTGGGTTATTGAATCTATTGGGTGTATGCAGGTGTGAAGCAGGGAATTGTTAATGGGAATCGTGAGTCTGTGTGTGTGTAGAAACAGCAGTAATGCAGGGAATAGGCAATTAGCATAGCGAGTGTGCATGTATTTTTGTAGGGGCAAGGGTGAGGCAGGGACTATAGAAGATACTTCAGTCGTGAGTGTGTGTGTGTGTGTTTGTGTGTGTGTAGTGATAGTAATGGTGCAGCTAAAAGGATATGGGCATCAGGAGTGTATGTCTGTGTGTGTAGGGAGAGGAGTGTGGCAGACAATAGGTAATGTGCATCAGGAGTGTGTGTGTGTGTAGTGTCAGGAATGAGGCATGGAATAAGGAAGGGCATCAGGAATCTTTGTGTATGTGTTTGTGTGTGTGTGTGTGTAGGGGTAGAAGTGAGGCATGGAATAGGGAAGGGCATCAGGAATCTTTGTGTGTGTGTGTGTGTGTAGGGGTAGAAGTGAGGCTGGGAATAGGGAAGGGCTTCAGGAGTGTGTGTGTGTATGTGTGTGTGTGTGTGTGTGTAGGGACAGGAGCGAGGCAGGCACTAGGGAATGGGCATCAGGAGTGTGTGTGTGTGTGTGTGTGTATGTAGTGGCAGGAGTGAGGCAGGGAATTGTGAAGGGGCCCTCGGAGTGTGTGTGTGTGTGTACAGGAGTGAGCTGGGATTAGGGAAGGGGCTTTTTCCGTGAATTCGAGGTATGCAGGATTGAGGCAGGGAATTGTGTTTTTGTGTGTGTGTTTGTGTGTAAGGGTAAGTGTGAGTAAGGGCATAGAGAAGACATTACAGGCATGTGTGTGTAGTGGCAAAAGTGAGTCAGAGAATGGGGAAGGGGCTTGGAGAGAGAAAGAGAGAGAAAAGAGAGACAGAGAGGGAGAGAAAGAGAGAGAGAGAGAGATCTGAAGTGAGGCAGGGAATAGGGAAGGGTCATCAGGATTGTGTGTATGTGTGTGTGTGTGTGTGTGTGTGTGTGTGTAGGTACAGGAGTGAGGCAGGGAATAGGCAATGGGCATCAGAGTGTGTATGTATTTTTGTAGTGTCAAGAGTGAGGTAGGGAATAGAGAAGATGCTTCAGGAGTGTGTGTGTGTGTGTGTGTGTGTTTGTGTAGGGACAGGAGTGAGACAGGGAATAGGGAATTGGCATCAGGAGTGTGTGCATATGTGTGTGTGTGTTTGTGTAGGGGCAGTAGTGAGGCAGGGAATAGGGAGGGGCTTCAGGAGTGTGTGTGTATGTGTGTGTAGGGACAGGAGTGAGTAAGGCAATAGGGAATGGGCATCAGGAGTACGTGTGTGTGTGTGTGTGTGTGTGTGTGTGTGTGTAGTGGCAGTAATGGTGCAGCTAGTAGGATATGGGCATCAGGAGTGTGTGTCTGTGTGTGTAGGGACAGGAGTGGGCATGGAATAGGGAATGTCATCAGGAATCTTTGTATGTGTGTGTGTCTGTGTGTGTGTGTGTAGTGGCAGGAGTGAGGGAGTGAATATGGATGTGCCATCAGGAGTGTGTGTATTTATTTGCGTGTGGGGGGGTTGGAGAGAGGCAGAGAAGAGGGAAGGGACTTCAGGTATGTGTGAGTGTGTCTGTGTGTGTAAGGGGAGGAATGAGGCAGGGGATAGGGAAACGGCTTCAGGAGTGTTTGTTTGTGTGTGTGTGTGTGTGTGTGTATGTGTGTAGGGTCAGGAGCGAGGCAGGCAATAAGGTATGGGAATCAGGAGTATGTGTGTGTGTGTATATATAGTGGCAGGAGTGTGGCAGGGAATAGTGAAGGGGCCCTCGGAGTGTGTGTGTGCGTACAGGAGTGAGCTGGGATTAGGGAAGGGGCTTCTTCAGTGAATTCGAGGTATGCAGGATTGAGGCAGGGAATTGGTATTGGGAATTGTGTTTTTGTGTGTGTGTGTTTGTGTGTAAGGGTAAGTGTGAGTAAGGGCATAGAGAAGACATTACAGGCATGTGTGTGTAGTGGCAAAAGTGAGTCAGAGAATGGGGAAGGGGCTTTGAGAGAGACAGAGAGAGAAAAGAGAGAGAGAGAGGGATGGAGGGAGAGAGAGAGAGAGAGAGAGAGAGAGAGAGAGAGAGAGAGAGAGAGAGAGAGAGAGAGAGAGAGAGATAGAGATCTGAAGTGAGGCAGGGAATAGGGAAGGGTCATCAGGATTGTATGTGTGTGTGTGTGTGTGTGTAGGTACAGGAGTGAGGCAGGGAATAGGCAATGGGCATCAGGAGTGTGTATGTATTTTTTTTCTGTCAAGAGTGAGGCAGGGAATAGAGAAGATGCTTCAGGAGTATGTGTGTGTATGTGTGTGTGTGTGTGTGTATTGGCAGGAGTGAGGCAGAGAATGAGGAAGGTGCTTCGGTAGTGTGTGTGTGTGTGTGTGTGTGTGTGTGTAGGGACAGGAGTGAGACAGGGAATAGGGAATTGGCATCAGGAGTGTGTGCATATGTGTGTGTGTGTTTGTGTAGGGGCAGTAGTGAGGCAGGGAATAGGGAGGGCCTTCAGGAGTGTGTGTGTGTGTGTATGTGTGTTTAGGGACAGGAGTGAGGCAGGCAATAGGGAATGGGCATCAGGAGTATGTGTGTGTGTGTGTGTGTGTGTGTGTGTAGTGGCAGTAATGGTGCAGCTAATAGGATATGGGCATCAGGAGTGTGTGTCTGTGTGTGTAGGGACAGGAGTGGGCATGGAATACGGAAGGTCATCAGGAATCTTTGTGTGTGTGTGTGTGTGTGTGTGTGAGTGTAGTGGCAGGAGTGAGGGAGGGAATAGGGATGGGCCATCAGGAGTATGTGTATTTATTTGCGTTTGGGGGTGTTGGAGAGAGGCAGAGAAGAGGGAAGGGACTTCAGGTATGTGTGTGTGTGTCTGTGTGTGTAAGGGGAGGAATGAGGCAGGGGATAGGAAAACGGCTTCAGGAGTGTGTTTGTGTGTGTGTGTGTGTGTGTGTGTGTGTGTAGGGTCAGGAGCGAGGCAGGCAATAGGGTATGGGCATCAGGAGTATGTGTGTGTGTGTGTGTGTGTGTGTATGTAGTGGCAGGAGTGTGGCAGGGAATAGTGAAGGGGCCCTCGGTGTGTGTGTGTGCGTACAGGAGTGAGCTGGGATTAGGGAAGGGGCTTCTTCAGTGAATTCGAGGTATGCAGGATTGAGGCAGGGAATTGGTATTGGGAATTGTGTTTTTGTGTGTGTGTTCGTGTGTAAGGGCAAGTGAGAATAAGGGCATAGAGAAGACGTTTCAGGCATGTGTGTGTAGTGGCAAAAGTGAGTCAGAGAATTGGGAAGGGGCTTGGAGAGAGAAAAGAGAGAGAGAGAGAGAGATCTGAAGTGCGGCAGGGAATTGGGAAGGGTCATCAGGAATATATGTGTGTGTGTGTGTGTGTGTGTGTGTGTGTGTGTGTGTGTGTGTGTGTAGGTACAGGAGTGAGGCAGGAAATAGGCAATGGGCATCAGGAGTGTGTATGTATTTTTGTAGTGTCAAGAGTGAGGCAGGGAATAGAGAAGATGCTTCAGGAGTGTGTGTGTGTGTGTGTGTATTGGCAGGAGTGAGGCAGGGAATAAGGAAGGTGCTTCGGTTGTGTGTGTGTGTGTGTGTGTGTAGGGACAAGAGTGAAGCAGGGAATAGAGAAGGGGCTTGGGGAGTGTCTATGTGTGTGTTTGTGTGTGTGTGTGTGTAGGGCCTAGAGTGAGGCAGGGAATAGAGAAGGGGCTTCGGGAGTGTGTGTGTGTGTGTGTGTGTGTGTGTGTGTGAAGGGAAAGGAGTGAGGCAGGGAATAGGGAAGGGGCTTCGGTAGTGTGTGTGTGTGTGTGTGTAGTGGCAGGATTGAGGCACTGAATAAGGAAGGTGCTTCGGTAGTGTGTGTTTGTGTTTGTGTGTGTGTGTGCGTAGGGACTAGAGTGAGGCAGGGAATAGGGAATGGGCATCAGGAGTGTATGTCTGCGTGTGTGTGTGTGTGTGTGTGTAGTGGTAGGAGTGAGGAAGGAAATAGGGAAGGAGCTACAGGAGTGTGGGGGGGTTCAGGAGTGAGGCAGCAATAGGAAAGTGGGTTATTGAATCTATTGGGTGTACGCAGGTGTGAAGCAGGGAATTGTTAATGGGAATCGTGAGTCTGTGTGTGTGTAGAAACAGCAGTAACGCAGGGAATAGGCAATTAGCATAGCGAGTGTGCGTGTATTTTTGTAGGGGCAAGAGTGAGGCAGGGACTATAGAAGATACTTCAGTCGTGAGTGTGTGTGTGTGTGTGTGTGTAGTGATAGTAATGGTGCAGCTAAAAGGATATGGGCATCAGGAGTGTATGTCTGTGTGTGTAGGGAGAGGAGTGTGGCAGACAATAGGTAAGGTGCATCAGGAGAGTGTGTGTGTGTGTAGTGTCAGGAATGAGGCATGGAATAAGGAAGGGCATCAGGAATCTTTGTGTGTGTGTGTGTGTGTAGGGGTAGAAGTGAGGCATGGAATAGGGAAGGGCATCAGGAATCTTTGTGTGTGTGTGTGTGTGTGTGTGTGTGTGTGTAGGGGTAGAAGTGAGGCAGGGAATAGGGAAGGGCTTCAGGAGTGTGTGTGTGTGTGTGTGTGTAGGGACAGGAGCGAGGCAGGCACTAGGGAATGGGCATCAGGAGTGTGTGTGTGTGTGTGTGTGTGTGTGTGTATGTAGTGGCAGGAGTGAGGCAGGGAATTGTGAAGGGGCCCTCGAAGTGTGTGTGTGTGTACAGGAGTGAGCTGGGATTAGGGAAGGGGCTTTTTCCGTGAATTCGAGGTATGCAGGATTGAGGCAGGGAATTGGTATTGGGAATTGTGTTTTTGTGTGTGTGTTTGTGTGTAAGGGTAAGTGTGAGTAAGGGCATAGAGAAGACATTACAGGCATGTGTGTGTAGTGGCAAAAGTGAGTCAGAGAATGGGGAAGGGGGTTGGAGAGAGAAAGAGAGAGAAAAGAGAGAGAGAGGGAGAGAAAGAGAGAGAGATCTGAAGTGAGGCAGGGAATAGGGAAGGGTCATCAGGATTGTGTGTATGTGTGTGTGTGTGTGTGTGTGTGTGTAGGGACAGGAGTGAGACAGGGAATAGGGAATTGGCATCAGGAGTGTGTGCATATGTGTGTGTGTTTGTGTAGGGGCAGTAGTGAGGCAGGGAATAGGGAATGGGCATCAGGAGTACGTGTGTGTGTGTGTGTGTGTGTGTGTGTAGTGGCAGTAAAGGTGCAGCTAATAGGATATGGGCATCAGGAGTGTGTGTCTGTGTGTGTAGGGACAGGGGGGGCATGGAATAGGGAAGGGCATCAGGAATCTTTGTATGTGTGTGTGTCTGTGTGTGTATGTAGTGGCAGGAGTGAGGGAGGGAATAGGGATGGGCCATCAGGAGTGTGTGTATTTATTTGCGTGTGGGGGGGGGTTGGAGAGAGGCAGAGAAGAGGGAAGGGACTTCAGGTATGAGTGTGTGTGTCTGTGTGTGTAAGGGGAGGAATGAGGCAGGGGATAGGGAAACGGCTTCAGGAGTGTTTGTGTTTGTGTGTGTGTGTGTGTGTAGGGTCAGGAGCGAGGCAGGCAATAAGGTATGGGAATCAGGAGTATGTGTGTGTGTGTCTATATAGTGGCAGGAGTGTGGCAGGGAATAGTGAAGGGGCCCTCGGATTGTGTGTGTGCATACAGGAGTGAGCTGGGATTAGGGAAGGGGCTTCTTCAGTGAATTCGAGGTATGCAGGATTGAGGCAGGGAATTGGTATTGGGAATTGTGTTTTTGTGTGTGTGTTCGTGTGTAAGGGCAAGTGAGAATAAGGGCATAGAGAAGACGTTTCAGGCATGTGTGTGTAGTGGCAAAAGTGAGTCAGAGAATTGGGAAGGGGCTTGGAGAGAGAAAAGAGAGAGAGAGAGAGAGATCTGAAGTGCGGCAGGGAATTGGGAAGGGTCATCAGGAATATATGTGTGTGTGTGTGTGTGTGTGTGTGTGTGTGTGTGTGTGTGTGTAGGTACAGGAGTGAGGCAGGAAATAGGCAATGGGCATCAGGAGTGTGTATGTATTTTTGTAGTGTCAAGAGTGAGGCAGGGAATAGAGAAGATGCTTCAGGAGTGTGTGTGTGTGTGTGTGTGTATTGGCAGGAGTGAGGCAGGGAATAAGGAAGGTGCTTCGGTTGTGTGTGTGTGTGTGTGTGTGTAGGGACAGGAGTGAAGCAGGGAATAGAGAAGGGGCTTGGGGAGTGTCTATGTGTGTGTTTGTGTGTGTGTGTGTGTAGGGCCTAGAGTGAGGCAGGGAATAGAGAAGGGGCTTCGGGAGTGTGTGTGTGTGTGTGTGTGTGTGTGTGTGTGTGTGTGAAGGGAAAGGAGTGAGGCAGGGAATAGGGAAGGGGCTTCGGTAGTGTGTGTGTGTGTGTGTGTAGTGGCAGGATTGAGGCACTGAATAAGGAAGGTGCTTCGGTAGTGTGTGTTTGTGTTTGTGTGTGTGTGTGCGTAGGGACTAGAGTGAGGCAGGGAATAGGGAATGGGCATCAGGAGTGTATGTCTGCGTGTGTGTGTGTGTGTGTGTGTAGTGGTAGGAGTGAGGAAGGAAATAGGGAAGGAGCTACAGGAGTGTGGGGGGGGTTCAGGAGTGAGGCAGCAATAGGAAAGTGGGTTATTGAATCTATTGGGTGTACGCAGGTGTGAAGCAGGGAATTGTTAATGGGAATCGTGAGTCTGTGTGTGTGTAGAAACAGCAGTAACGCAGGGAATAGGCAATTAGCATAGCGAGTGTGCGTGTATTTTTGTAGGGGCAAGAGTGAGGCAGGGACTATAGAAGATACTTCAGTCGTGAGTGTGTGTGTGTGTGTGCAGTGATAGTAATGGTGCAGCTAAAAGGATATGGGCATCAGGAGTGTATGTCTGTGTGTGTAGGGAGAGGAGTGTGGCAGACAATAGGTAAGGTGCATCAGGAGAGTGTGTGTGTGTGTAGTGTCAGGAATGAGGCATGGAATAAGGAAGGGCATCAGGAATCTTTGTGTGTGTGTGTGTGTGTAGGGGTAGAAGTGAGGCATGGAATAGGGAAGGGCATCAGGAATCTTTGTGTGTGTGTGTGTGTGTAGGGGTAGAAGTGAGGCAGGGAATAGGGAAGGGCTTCAGGAGTGTGTGTGTGTGTGTGTGTGTAGGGACAGGAGCGAGGCAGGCACTAGGGAATGGGCATCAGGAGTGTGTGTGTGTGTGTGTGTGTGTGTATGTAGTGGCAGGAGTGAGGCAGGGAATTGTGAAGGGGCCCTCGGAGTGTGTGTGTGTGTACAGGAGTGAGCTGGGATTAGGGAAGGGGCTTTTTCCGTGAATTCGAGGTATGCAGGATTGAGGCAGGGAATTGGTATTGGGAATTGTGTTTTTGTGTGTGTGTTTGTGTGTAAGGGTAAGTGTGAGTAAGGGCATAGAGAAGACATTACAGGCATGTGTGTGTAGTGGCAAAAGTGAGTCAGAGAATGGGGAAGGGGGTTGGAGAGAGAAAGAGAGAGAAAAGAGAGAGAGAGGGAGAGAAAGAGAGAGAGATCTGAAGTGAGGCAGGGAATAGGGAAGGGTCATCAGGATTGTGTGTATGTGTGTGTGTGTGTGTGTGTGTGTGTAGGGACAGGAGTGAGACAGGGAATAGGGAATTGGCATCAGGAGTGTGTGCATATGTGTGTGTGTTTGTGTAGGGGCAGTAGTGAGGCAGGGAATAGGGAGGGGCTTTAGGAGTGTGTGTGTATGTGTGTGTAGGGACAGGAGTGAGGCAGGCAATAGGGAATGGGCATCAGGAGTACGTGTGTGTGTGTGTGTGTGTGTGTGTGTGTAGTGGCAGTAAAGGTGCAGCTAATAGGATATGGGCATCAGGAGTGTGTGTCTGTGTGTGTAGGGACAGGGGGGGCATGGAATAGGGAAGGGCATCAGGAATCTTTGTATGTGTGTGTGTCTGTGTGTGTATGTAGTGGCAGGAGTGAGGGAGGGAATAGGGATGGGCCATCAGGAGTGTGTGTATTTATTTGCGTGTGGGGGGGGGGTTGGAGAGAGGCAGAGAAGAGGGAAGGGACTTCAGGTATGAGTGTGTGTGTCTGTGTGTGTAAGGGGAGGAATGAGGCAGGGGATAGGGAAACGGCTTCAGGAGTGTTTGTGTTTGTGTGTGTGTGTGTGTGTAGGGTCAGGAGCGAGGCAGGCAATAAGGTATGGGAATCAGGAGTATGTGTGTGTGTGTCTATATAGTGGCAGGAGTGTGGCAGGGAATAGTGAAGGGGCCCTCGGATTGTGTGTGTGCATACAGGAGTGAGCTGGGATTAGGGAAGGGGCTTCTTCAGTGAATTCGAGGTATGCAGGATTGAGGCAGGGAATTGGTATTGGGAATTGTGTTTTTGTGTGTGTGTTCGTGTGTAAGGGCAAGTGAGAATAAGGGCATAGAGAAGACGTTTCAGGCATGTGTGTGTAGTGGCAAAAGTGAGTCAGAGAATTGGGAAGGGGCTTGGAGAGAGAAAAGAGAGAGAGAGAGAGAGATCTGAAGTGCGGCAGGGAATTGGGAAGGGTCATCAGGAATATATGTGTGTGTGTGTGTGTGTGTGTGTGTGTGTGTGTGTGTGTGTGTGTAGGTACAGGAGTGAGGCAGGAAATAGGCAATGGGCATCAGGAGTGTGTATGTATTTTTGTAGTGTCAAGAGTGAGGCAGGGAATAGAGAAGATGCTTCAGGAGTGTGTGTGGGTGTGTGTGTGTGTGTGTATTGGCAGGAGTGAGGCAGGGAATAAGGAAGGTGCTTCGGTTTTGTGTGTGTGTGTGTGTGTGTGTGTGTGTGTAGGGACAGGAGTGAAGCAGGGAATAGAGAAGGGGCTTGGTGAGTGTCTTTGTGTGTGTGTGTGTGTAGGGCCTAGAGTGAGGCAGGGAATAGAGAAGGGGCTTCGGGAGTGTGTGTGTGTGTGTGTGTGTGTGTGTGTGTGTGTGTGTGTGAAGGGAAAGGAGTGAGGCAGGGAATAGGGAAGGGGCTTCGGTAGTGTGTGTGTGTGTGTGTGTAGTGGCAGGATTGAGGCACTGAATAAGGAAGGTGCTTCGGTAGTGTGTGTTTGTGTTTGTGTGTGTGTGTGCGTAGGGACTAGAGTGAGGCAGGGAATAGGGAATGGGCATCAGGAGTGTATGTCTGCGTGTGTGTGTGTGTGTGTGTGTAGTGGTAGGAGTGAGGAAGGAAATAGGGAAGGAGCTACAGGAGTGTGGGGGGGGGTTCAGGAGTGAGGCAGCAATAGGAAAGTGGGTTATTGAATCTATTGGGTGTACGCAGGTGTGAAGCAGGGAATTGTTAATGGGAATCGTGAGTCTGTGTGTGTGTAGAAACAGCAGTAACGCAGGGAATAGGCAATTAGCATAGCGAGTGTGCGTGTATTTTTGTAGGGGCAAGAGTGAGGCAGGGACTATAGAAGATACTTCAGTCGTGAGTGTGTGTGTGTGTGTGTGTAGTGATAGTAATGGTGCAGCTAAAAGGATATGGGCATCAGGAGTGTATGTCTGTGTGTGTAGGGAGAGGAGTGTGGCAGACAATAGGTAAGGTGCATCAGGAGAGTGTGTGTGTGTGTAGTGTCAGGAATGAGGCATGGAATAAGGAAGGGCATCAGGAATCTTTGTGTGTGTGTGTGTGTGTAGGGGTAGAAGTGAGGCATGGAATAGGGAAGGGCATCAGGAATCTTTGTGTGTGTGTGTGTGTGTGTGTGTGTAGGGGTAGAAGTGAGGCAGGGAATAGGGAAGGGCTTCAGGAGTGTGTGTGTGTGTGTGTGTGTAGGGACAGGAGCGAGGCAGGCACTAGGGAATGGGCATCAGGAGTGTGTGTGTGTGTGTGTGTGTGTATGTAGTGGCAGGAGTGAGGCAGGGAATTGTGAAGGGGCCCTCGGAGTGTGTGTGTGTGTACAGGAGTGAGCTGGGATTAGGGAAGGGGCTTTTTCCGTGAATTCGAGGTATGCAGGATTGAGGCAGGGAATTGGTATTGGGAATTGTGTTTTTGTGTGTGTGTTTGTGTGTAAGGGTAAGTGTGAGTAAGGGCATAGAGAAGACATTACAGGCATGTGTGTGTAGTGGCAAAAGTGAGTCAGAGAATGGGGAAGGGGGTTGGAGAGAGAAAGAGAGAGAAAAGAGAGAGAGAGGGAGAGAAAGAGAGAGAGATCTGAAGTGAAGCAGGGAATAGGGAAGGGTCATCAGGATTGTGTGTATGTGTGTGTGTGTGTGTGTGTGTGTAGGGACAGGAGTGAGACAGGGAATAGGGAATTGGCATCAGGAGTGTGTGCATATGTGTGTGTGTTTGTGTAGGGGCAGTAGTGAGGCAGGGAATAGGGAGGGGCTTTAGGAGTGTGTGTGTATGTGTGTGTAGGGACAGGAGTGAGGCAGGCAATAGGGAATGGGCATCAGGAGTACGTGTGTGTGTGTGTGTGTGTGTGTGTGTGTGTGTGTAGTGGCAGTAAAGGTGCAGCTAATAGGATATGGGCATCAGGAGTGTGTGTCTGTGTGTGTAGGGACAGGGGGGGCATGGAATAGGGAAGGGCATCAGGAATCTTTGTATGTGTGTGTGTCTGTGTGTGTATGTAGTGGCAGGAGTGAGGGAGGGAATAGGGATGGGCCATCAGGAGTGTGTGTATTTATTTGCGTGTGGGGGGGGTTGGAGAGAGGCAGAGAAGAGGGAAGGGACTTCAGGTATGAGTGTGTGTGTCTGTGTGTGTAAGGGGAGGAATGAGGCAGGGGATAGGGAAACGGCTTCAGGAGTGTTTGTGTTTGTGTGTGTGTGTGTGTGTGTAGGGTCAGGAGCGAGGCAGGCAATAAGGTATGGGAATCAGGAGTATGTGTGTGTGTGTCTATATAGTGGCAGGAGTGTGGCAGGGAATAGTGAAGGGGCCCTCGGATTGTGTGTGTGCATACAGGAGTGAGCTGGGATTAGGGAAGGGGCTTCTTCAGTGAATTCGAGGTATGCAGGATTGAGGCAGGGAATTGGTATTGGGAATTGTGTTTTTTTGTGTGTGTTTGTGTGTAAGGGTAAGTGTGAGTAAGGGCATAGAGAAGACATTACAGGCATGTGTGTGTAGTGGTAAAATGAGTGAGAGAATGGGGAAGGGGCTTGGAGAGAGACAGAGAGAGAAAAGAGAGAGAGAGAGAGGGATGGAGGGAGAGAGAGAGAAAGAGAGAGAGAGAGAGAGAGAGAGAGAGAGAAAGATCTGAAGTGAGGCAGGGAATAGGGAAGGGTCATCAGGATTGTGTGTGTGTGTGTGTGTAGGTACAGGAGTGAGGCAGGTAATAGGCAATGGGCATCAGGAGTGTGTATCTATTTTTGTTGTGTCAAGAGTGAGGCAGGGAATAGAGAAGATGCTTCAGGAGTATGTGTGTGTATGTGTGTGTGTGTGTATTGGCACGAGTGAGGCAGAGAATGAGGAAGGTGCTTCGGTAGTGTGTGTGTGTGTGTGTGTGTGTGTGTAGGGACAGGAGTGAGACAGGGAATAGGGAATGTGCATCAGGAGTGTGTGCATATGTGTGTGTGTGTGTGTGTGTGTGTGTAGGGGCAGTAGTGAGGCAGGGAATAGGGAGGGCTTCAGGAGTGTGTGTGTGTATGTGTGTGTAGGGACAGGAGTGAGGCAGGCAATAGGGAATGGGCATCAGGAGTATGTGTGTGTGTGTGTGTGTAGTGGCTGTAATGGTGCAGCTAATAGGATATGGGCATCAGGAGTGTGTGTCTGTGTGTGTAGGGACAGGAGTGGGCATGGAATAGGGAAGGTCATCAGGAATCTTTGTGTGTGTGTGTGTTTGTGTGTGTGTAGTGGCAGGAGTGAGGGAGGGAATAGGGATGGGCCATCAGGAGTATGTGTATTTATTTGCGTGTGGGGGTGTTGGAGAGGCAGAGAAGAGGGAAGGGACTTCAGGAATGTGTGTGTGTCTGTGTGTGTAAGGGGAGGAATGAGGCAGGGGATAGGAAAACGGCTTCAGGAGTGTGTTTGTGCGTGTGTGTGTGTGTGTAGGGTCAGGAGCGAGGCAGGCAATAGGGTATGGGCATTAGGAGTATGTGTGTGTGGGTGTGTGTGTGTGTGTATAGTGGCAGGAGTGTGGCAGGGAATAGTGAAGGGGCCCTCGGTGTGTGTGTGTGCGTACAGGAGTGAGCTGGGATTAGGGAAGGGGCTTCTTCAGTGACTTCGAGGTATGCAGGATTGAGGCAGGGAATTGGTATTGGGAATTGTGTTTTTGTGTGTGTGTTCGTGTGTAAGGGCAAGTGTGAATAAGGGCATAGAGAAGACGTTTCAGGCATGTGTGTGTAGTGGCAAAAGTGAGTCAGAGAATTGGGAAGGGGCTTGAGGAGAAAAAAGAGAGAGAGAGAGAGAGAGAGAGAGATCTGAAGTGCGGCAGGGAATAGGGAAGGGTCATCAGGAATATGTGTGTGTGTGTGTGTGTGTGTGTGTGTGTAGGTACAGGAGTGAGGCAGGAAATAGGCAATGGGCATCAGGAGTGTGTATGTATTTTTGTAGTGTCAAGAGTGAGGCATGGAATAGAGAAGATGCTTCAGGAGTGTGTGTGGGTGTGTGTGTGTGTGTGTATTGGCAGGAGTGAGGCAGGGAATAAGGAAGGTGCTTCGGTTTTGTGTGTGTGTGTGTGTGTGTGTGTGTGTGTGTGTAGGGACAGGAGTGAAGCAGGGAATAGAGAAGGGGCTTGGGGAGTGTCTTTGTGTGTGTGTGTGTGTAGGGCCTAGAGTGAGGCAGGGAATAGAGAAGGGGCTTCGGGAGTGTGTGTGTGTGTGTATGTGTGAAGGGAAAGGAGTGAGGCAGGGAATAGGGAAGGGGCTTCGGTAGTGTGTGTGTGTGTGTGTGTGTGTGTGTGTAGTGGCAGGATTGAGGCACTGAATAAGGAAGGTGCTTCGATAGTGTGTGTTTGTGTTTGTGTGTGTGTGTGTGTGTGTGTGTAGGGACTAGAGTGAGGCAGGGAATAGGGAATGGGCATCAGGAGTGTATGTCTGCGTGTGTGTGTGTGTGTGTGTGTGTGTAGTGGTAGGAGTGAGGAAGGAAATAGGGAAGGAGCTTCAGGAGTGTGGGGGGTTCAGGAGTGAGGCAGCAATAGGAAAGTGGGTTATTGAATCTATTGGGTGTACGCAGGTGTGAAGCAGGGAATTGTTAATGGGAATCGTGAGTCTGTGTGTGTGTAGAAACAGCAGTAACGCAGGGAATAGGCAATTAGCATAGCGAGTGTGCGTGTATTTTTGTAGGGGCAAGAGTGAGGCAGGGACTATAGAAGATACTTCAGTCGTGAGTGTGTGTGTGTGTGTGTGTAGTGATAGTAATGGTGCAGCTAAAAGGATATGGGCATCAGGAGTGTATGTCTGTGTGTGTAGGGAGAGGAGTGTGGCAGACAGTAGGTAATGTGCTTCAGGAGTGTGTGTGTGTAGTGTCAGGAATGAGGCATGGAATAAGGAAGGGCATCAGGAATCTTTGTGTGTGTGTGTGTGTGTGTGTGTAGGGGTAGAAGTGAGGCTGGGAATAGGGAAGGGCTTCAGGAGTGTGTGTGTGTGTGTGTGTGTGTGTAGGGACAGGAGCGAGGCAGGCACTAGGGAATGGGCATCAGGAGTGTGTGTGTGTGTGTGTGTGTGTGTGTGTGTAGTGGCAGGAGTGAGGCAGGGAATAGTGAAGGGGCCCTCGGAGTGTGTGTGCGCGTACAGGATGAGCTGGGATTAGGGAAGGGACTTTTTTCCGTGAATTCGAGGTATGCAGGATTGAGGCAGGGAATTGGTATTGGGAATTGTGTTTTTGTGTGTGTGTTTGTGTGTAAGGGTAAGTGTGAGTAAGGGCATAGAGAAGACATTACAGGCATGTGTGTGTAGTGGCAAACATGAGTCAGAGAATGGGGAAGGGGTTTGGAGAGACACAGAGAGAGAAAAGAGAGAAAGAGAGGGAGAGAAAGAGAGAGAGAGAGATCTGAAGTGAGGCAGGGAATAGGGAAGGGTCATCAGGATTGTGTGTATGTGTGTGTGTGTGTGTGTGTGTGTAGGTACAGGAGTGAGGCAGGGAATAGGCAATGGGCATCAGAGTGTGTATGTATTTTTGTAGTGTCAAGAGTGAGGCAGGGAATAGAGAAGATGCTTCAGGAGTGTGTGTGGGTGTGTGTGTGTGTGTATTGGCAGGAGTGAGGCAGGGAATAAGGAAGGTGCTTCGGTTTTGTGTGTGTGTGTGTGTGTGTGTGTGTGTGTGTAGGGACAGGAGTGAAGCAGGGAATAGAGAAGGGGCTTGGGGAGTGTCTTTGTGTGTGTGTAGGGCCTAGAGTGAGGCAGGGAATAGAGAAGGGGCTTCGGGAGTGTGTGTGTGTGTGTGTGTGTGTGTGTATGTGTGAAGGGAAAGGAGTGAGGCAGGGAATAGGGAAGGGGCTTCGGTAGTGTGTGTGTGTGTGTGTGTGTGTAGTGGCAGGATTGAGGCACTGAATAAGGAAGGTGCTTCGGTAGTGTGTATGTGTGTGTGTGTGTGTGTATTGGTAGGAGAGAGGCAGAGTATGAGGAAGGTGCTTCGGTAGTGTGTATGTGTGTGTGTGTGTGTGTGTGTGTGTGTGTGTGTGTGTATTGGCAGGAGAGAGGCAGAGAATGAGGAAGGTGCTTCGGTAGTGTGTATGTGTGTGTGTGTGTGTGTGTGTGTGTGTAGGGACAGGAGAGAGACAGGGAATAGGGAATTGGCATCAGGAGTGTGTGCATATGTGTGTGTGTGTGTTTGTGTAGGGACAGGAGTGAGGCAGGCAATAGGGAATGGGCATCAGGAGTATGTGTGTGTGTGTGTGTGTGTGTGTGTGTGTAGTGGCAGTAATGGTGCAGCTAATAGGATATGGGCATCAGGAGTGTGTGTCTGTGTGTGTAGGGACAGGAGTGAGGCATGGAATAGGGAAGGGCATCAGGAATCTTTGTGTGTGTGTGTGTGTGTATGTAGTGGCAGGAGTGAGGGAGGGAATAGGGATGGGCCATCAGGAGTGTGTGTATTTATTTGCGTGTGGGGGGTTGGAGAGAGGCAGAGAAGAGGGAAGGGACTTCAGGTATGTGTGTGTGTGTCTGTGTGTGTAAGGGGAGGAATGAGGCAGGGGATAGGGAAACGGCTTCAGGAGTGTGTTTGTGTGTGTGTGTGTGTGTGTGTGTAGGGTCAGGAGTGAGGCAGACAATAGGGTATGGGCATCAGGAGTATGTGTGTGTGTGTGTGTGTGTGTATAGTGGCAGGAGTGTGGCAGGGAATAGTGAAGGGGCCCTCGGTGTGTGTGTGTGTGTGTGTGTGTATAGTGGCAGGAGTGTGGCAGGGAATAGTGAAGGGGCCCTCGGTGTGTGTGTGTGTGTGTGTGTGCGTACAGGAGTGAGCTGGCATAAGGGAAGGAGCTTCTTCAGTGACTTCGAGGTATGCAGGATTGAGGCAGGGAATTGGTATTGGGAATTGTGTTTTTGTGTGTGTGTTCGTGTGTAAGGGCAAGTGTGAGTAAGGGCATAGAGAAGACGTTACCGGCATGTGTGTGTAGTGGCAAAAGTGAGTCAGAGAATGGGGAAGGGGCTTGGAGAGAGACAGAGAGAGAAGAGAGAGAGAGAGAGAGAGAGAGAGAGAGAGAGAGAGAGAGAGAAAGAGAGAGAAAGATCTGAAGTGCGGCAGGGAATACAGAAGGGTCATCAGGTTTTGTGTGTGTGTGTGTAGGGACAGGAGTGAGGCAGGGAATAGGGAATGGGTATCAGGCGTATGTGTGTTTGGGTGTGTGTTTGTGTGTAGGGACTAGAGTGAGGCAGGGAATAGGGAATGGGCTTCAGGGGTGTGTGTGCGTGTGTGTGTTTGTGTGTGTGGGTGGGTGTGTAGTGGCACGAGGGAGGGAGGGAATATGGATGGGCCATCAGGAGTGTGTGTATTTATTTGCGTGTGGGGGGGGGTTGGAGAGAGGCAGAGAAGAGGGAAGGGACTTCAGGTGTGTGTGTGTGTGTGTGTGTGTGTGTGTAAGAGGAGGAATGAGGCAGGGAATAGGGAAGGGCTTCAGGAGTGTGTGTGTGTGTGTAGGGACAGGAGTGAGGCAGGCAATAGGGAATGGGCATCAGGAGTGTGTGAGCGTGTGTGTGTGTAGTGGCAGGAGTGTGGCAGGGAATAGTGAAGGGGCCCTCGGTGTGTGTGTGTGCGTACAGGAGTGAGCTGGGATTAGGGAAGGGACTTCTTCCGTGAATTCGAGGTATGCAGCATTGAGGCAGGAAATTGGTATTAGGAATTGTGTTTGTGTGTGTGTGTGTGTGTGTTTCTGTGTAAATGCAAGTGTGAGTAAGGGCATAGAGAAGACGTTACAGGCATGTGTGTTTAGTGGCAAAAGTGAGTCAGAGAATGGGGAAGGGGCTTGGAGAGAGACAGAGAGAGAAGAGAGAGAGAGAGAGATCTGAAGTGAGGCAGGGAATAGGGAATGGGCATCAGGATTGTGTGTGTGTGTGTGTGTAGGGACTGGAGTGAGGCAGGGAATTGGCAAGGGGCTTATTGAATCTATTGGGAGTGTGCAGGAGTGAGGCAGGGGATTGTGAATGGGAATTGTGTGGGTCTTTGTGTGTGTGTGTGGGGAGACAGGAGTGAGGCAGGGAATAGGGATGGGCATCAGGAGTGTGTGTGTGTTTGTGTGTGTAGGGACAGGAGTGAGGCAGGGAATAGGGAGTCAGATGCCAACCATACAGATGTAAATCGCACGGCAAGGTATCAACCATCGGGTAGCCAGCTATCCTGAACTCACCAGGGCACAGTTCTGAAGTCAGTGATGGACCGAAGAGGGGGTGCGGGCCGCTTAGATGAGAGACGGACTTCGCGAACTACGGCTCAGGGAAATAAGCCCCCGGATATCCCGCCTGTAGGACTGCACCTGGGTGAACAATGACTCAGAAATATGTCCGCGGTTATCCGTCCCATACGACTGCGCCTGTGTGAAGTAGGTCTCAGAGAAAACTCCGCGGTTATCCGTACTGTGCCACTGAGCCTGCGTGAACTATGTCCCAGAGAAATAGTCCCCGAAAATTCGGCTCTTAGGACTGCGCCTGCGTGAACTAGGACTGAGAAATAAGTCCGCGGTTATGCGTCCTGTGCCACCGCGCCTGCCTGAAAAATGAGAGAAATGAGTCTCCAGATATCCGGCCTGTACACCTACGCCTGCGTGAATTATGTCCCAGAGAAATAGTCCCCGGAATTGCGGCCCGTAGGACTGCGCCTGCGTGAACTAGGTCTCAGAAATAAGTCCGCTGTCATCCGTCCTGTGCCACTGCGCCTGCGTGAACGCTTGGGGCTATGTGTCGCCGGATATCCGGCCGGTAAACCTACGCCTGCGTGAATTATGTCCCAGAGAAATAGTCCCCGGAATTGCGGCCCGTAGGACTGCGCCTGCGTGAACTAGGTCTCAGAAATAAGTCCGCGGTTATCCGTCCTGTGCCACCGCGCCTGCGTGAACGAGCTGAGCGTAATGAGTCTCCGGGTATCCGGCAGTACACCTACGCCTGCGTGACCTTTGTCCCAGAGAAATAGTCCCGGGAAACGAGGCCTCTAGGACTGCACCTGCGTGACCTAGGGCTAAGAAATAAGTGCGCGGTTATCTGCCCTGTGCAACTGTGCTTGTGTGAACGATCTAGGCGATATGTCTCCCGATATCCGGCCTGTCAACCTACGCCTGCGTGAATTATGTCCCAGAGAAAAAGTCCCCGGAATTGCGGTCTGTAGGACTGCGCCTGCGCAGACGTGAACTATTTCTCAGAAAAAAGGTCGTGGTTGTCTGTCCTGTTAGATGCCGCCTGTGTGAACTGTCTCAGAGAAATAAGTCCCCGGATATCAGGCCAGTGGGACAGTGCCTGCGTGAAATATCTCTCAGAGAAATGAGTCCCCGGAAGTCTGGCCTGTGTTTCATAAATATGTCCCCAGATATGTGTATATATGTGTGTGTGCGTGTGTGTGTGTATGTATATATATATATAATCACACACGTATGCATGTAATTATCTATTTATATTTCATATTATATCTATTTATACATCGATATTTATGTTTGTCTACATGTATTAATTATCTAGACATGTCTTTATATTTATAGATTCCCCTCGATTTCCATAATAGTCCTTAATCTATCTCCATATTTATTCTATTTACTTATTTTTGCTTCTATATTCATCTATTGATTTATAGGCCTTGTATACACTTACATATTAGCATTACTAATTGCATGTTTAGGTACATCATTGTTTATAGTTTATTTATTCATATTCATACATTTATTTATGTTTGTATGTCTATACTTATGGTTTCATTTACACAATTATATATATCTTCAAGATTTCCCACGTTTATTAATTTATATTTAGATATAATTTATATTTAGATCTCTATCTGAGGTCATCTAGGGAGAGACTGTTTTTCCAAATATTTATCCATGTCCTCCAAGTTTCTGAATTCATTAGAATACAGACCTTTATAGTACTTTGGGATTATGTTTTTAATCTCCTTGGGGTCTGTTGTTATTGCCCCTGATTCATCCCTCATCCTGGCTATTAATGTTTGCTCCTTTCTATCTTTGCTAAGCTTTTCCAGAGAACTCTCAATTTTGTTAATTCTTTCATAAAACAAGATTTTAGTTGCATTTATCTTTTGCATTGACCTCTTGTCTTCCCCCTGGTTTACCTCTGCCCTTATTTTTTTATATTTTTTTCTCTTGCTAATGTAGGGGTTGTTCTGCTGACTCTGTTTAGTTCTTGGAGGTTTTGTGTTAACGTATCTGTCATACGCCTTGCTTCATTTTCATGTATGTATTCAATGATATCCAGCTACCTCTGATAATTGCCTTTACAGGGTCCAATAAGTTTTGATACACTGTATTCTCGTTCTCATTAGTTTCTAGAAACTTACTTATATACTCTCTGATCTAGGCGTGTACCCATTCATGTCACAGGAGATCGTTCTTCATTCTCCAATTGGTTGTCCTTGCTCTTCGGGACATCCTCTTATTAATCTCCAGCTTTATGGCATAGTGATCTGAGAATTATGTCTGGATAATATCTATGTGTTTAGATTTACTGAGGCTGGACTTGTGTCCAAGCATGTGGTGTATTCTTGAAAGAGATGTGTGTGTGTGTGTGTGTGTGTGTGTGTGTGTGTAGGTACAGGAGTGAGGCAGGGAATAGGCAATGGGCATCAGGAGTGTGTATGTATTTATTTAGTGTCAAGAGTGAGGCAGGGAATAGAGAAGATGCTTCAGGAGTGTGTGTGTGTGTGTGTGTGTGTGTGTGTGTGTGTGTAGTGGCTGTAATGGTGCAGCTAATAGGATATGGGCATCAGGAGTGTGTGTCTGTGTGTGTAGGGACAGGAGTGGGCATGGAATAGGGAAGGTCATCAGGAATCTTTGTGTGTGTGTGTGTGTGTGTAGTGGCAGGAGTGAGGGAGGGAATAGGGATGGGCCATCAGGAGTATGTGTATTTATTTGTGTGTGGGGGTGTTGGAGAGAGGCAGAGAAGAGGGAAGGGACTTCAGGTATGCGTGTGTGTGTCTGTCTGTGTAAGGGGAGGAATGAGGCAGGGGATAGGAACACGGCTTCTGGAGTGTGTTTGTGCGTGTGTGTGTGTGTGTAGGGTCAGGAGCGAGGCAGGCAATAGGGTATGGGCATCAGGAGTATGTGTGTGTGTGTGTGTGTGTGTGTGTGTATAGTGGCAGGAGTGTGGCAGGGAATAGTGAAGGGGCCCTCGGTGTGTGTGTGTGTGTGTGTGTGTAGGGTCAGGAGCGAGGCAGGCAATAGGGTATGGGCATCAGGAGTATGTGTGTGTGTGTGTGTGTGTGTGTGTGTATAGTGGCAGGGAATAGTGAAGGGGCCCTCGGTGTGTGTGTGTGTGTGTGTGTGTGTGTGTGCGTACAGGAGTGAGCTGGCATAAGGGAAGGAGCTTCTTCAGTGACTTCGAGGTATGCAGGATTGAGGCAGGGAATTGGTATTGGGAATTGTGTTTTTGTGTGTGTGTTCGTGTGTAAGGGCAAGTGTGAGTAAGGGCATAGAGAAGACGTTACCGGCATGTGTGTGTAGTGGCAAAAGTGAGTCAGAGAATTGGGTAGGGCCTTGGAGAGAGAAAAGAGAGAGAGAGAGAGAGAGAGATCTGAAGTGCGTCAGGGAATAGGGAAGGGTCATCAGGAATATGTGTGTGTGTGTGTGTGTGTGTGTGTGTGTGTGTGTGTGTGTAGGTACAGGAGTGAGGCAGGAAATAGGCAATGGGCATCAGGAGTGTGTATGTATTTTTGTAGTGTCAAGAGTGAGGCAGGGAATAGAGAAGATGATTCAGGAATGTGTGTGGGTGTGTGTGTGTGTGTGTGTATTGGCAGGAGTGAGGCAGGGAATAAGGAAGGTGCTTCGGTTGTGTGTGTGTGTGTGTGTGTGTGTGTGTGTGTGTGTGTGTAGGGACAGGAGTGAAGCAGGGAATAGAAAAGTGGCTTGGGGAGTGTCTTTGTGTGTGTTTGTGTGTGTGTGTGTGTAGGGCCTAGAGTGAGGCAGGGAATAGAGAAGGGGCTTCGGGAGTGTGTGTGTATGTGTGAAGGGAAAGGAGTGAGGCAGGGAATAGGGAAGGGGCTTCGGTAGTGTGTGTGTGTGTGTGTGTGTGTGTGTGTGTAGTGGCAGGATTGATGCACTGAATAAGGAAGGTGCTTCGGTAGTGTGTGTTTGTGTTTGTGTGTGTGTGTGTGTGTGTGTGTGTAGGGACTAGAGTGAGGCAGGGAATAGGGAATGGGCATCAGGAGTGTATGTCTGCGTGTGTGTGTGTGTGTGTGTGTGTGTGTAGTGGTAGGAGTGAGGAAGGAAATAGGGAAGGAGCTACAGGAGTGTGGGGGGGAGTTCAGGAGTGAGGCAGCAATAGGAAAGTGGGTTATTGAATCTATTGGGTGTATGCAGGTGTGAAGCAGGGAATTGGGAATGGGAATCGTGAGTCTGTGTGTGTGTAGAAACAGCAGTAATGCAGGGAATAGGCAATTAGCATAGCGAGTGTGCATGTATTTTTGTAGGGGCAAGGGTGAGGCAGGGACTATAGAAGATACTTCAGTCGTGAGTTTGTGTGTGTGTGTTTGTGTGTGTGTAGTGATAGTAATGGTGCAGCTAAAAGGATATGGGCATCAGGAGTGTATGTCTGTGTGTGTAGGGAGAGGAGTGTGGCAGACAATAGGTAATGTGCATCAGGAGTGTGTGTGTGTGTAGTGTCAGGAATGAGGCATGGAATAAGGAAGGGCATCAGGAATCTTTGTGTGTGTGTTTGTTTGTGTGTGTGTGTAGGGGTAGAAGTGAGGCATGGAATAGGGAAGGGCATCAGGAATCTTTGTGTGTGTGTGTGTGTGTAGGGGTAGAAGTGAGGCAGGGAATAGGGAAGGGCTTCAGGAGTGTGTGTGTGTGTGTGTGTGTGTGTGTGTGTGTAGGGACAGGAGCGAGGCAGGCACTAGGGAATGGGCATCAGGAGTGTGTGTGTGTGTGTGTGTATGTAGTGGCAGGAGTGAGGCAGGGAATTGTGAAGGGGCCCTCGGAGTGTGTGTGTGTGTGTACAGGAGTGAGCTGGGATTAGGGAAGGGGCTTTTTCCGTGAATTCGAGGTATGCAGGATTGAGGCAGGGAATTGTGTTTTTGTGTGTGTGTTTGTGTGTAAGGGTAAGTGTGAGTAAGGGCATAGAGAAGACATTACAGGCATGTGTGTGTAGTGGCAAAAGTGAGTCAGAGAATGGGGAAGGGGCTTGGAGAGAGAAAGAGAGAGAAAAGAGAGACAGAGACGGAGAGAAAGAGAGAGAGAGAGAGATCTGAAGTGAGGCAGGGAATAGGGAAGGGTCATCAGGATTGTGTGTATGTGTGTGTGTGTGTGTGTGTGTGTGTAGGTACAGGAGTGAGGCAGGGAATAGGCAATGGGCATCAGAGTGTGTATGTATTTTTGTAGTGTCAAGAGTGAGGTAGGGAATAGAGAAGATGCTTCAGGAGTGTGTGTGTGTGTGTGTGTGTGTGTGTGTGTAGGGACAGGAGTGAGACAGGGAATAGGGAATTGGCATCAGGAGTGTGTGCATATGTGTGTGTGTGTTTGTGTAGGGGCAGTAGTGAGGCAGGGAATAGGGAGGGGCTTCAGGAGTGTGTGTGTATGTGTGTGTAGGGACAGGAGTGAGTAAGGCAATAGGGAATGGGCATCAGGAGTACGTGTGTGTGTGTGTGTGTGTGTAGTGGCAGTAATGGTGCAGCTAATAGGATATGGGCATCAGGAGTGTGTGTCTGTGTGTGTAGGGACAGGAGTGGGCATGGAATAGGGAATGTCATCAGGAATCTTTGTATGTGTGTGTGTCTGTGTGTGTGTGTGTAGTGGCAGGAGTGAGGGAGTGAATATGGATGTGCCATCAGGAGTGTGTGTATTTATTTGCGTGTGGGGGGGTTGGAGAGAGGCAGAGAAGAGGGAAGGGACTTCAGGTATGTGTGAGTGTGTCTGTGTGTGTAAGGGGAGGAATGAGGCAGGGGATAGGGAAACGGCTTCAGGAGTGTTTGTTTGTGTGTGTGTGTGTGTGTGTGTATGTGTGTAGGGTCAGGAGCGAGGCAGGCAATAAGGTATGGGAATCAGGAGTATGTGTGTGTGTGTATATATAGTGGCAGGAGTGTGGCAGGGAATAGTGAAGGGGCCCTCGGAGTGTGTGTGTGCGTACAGGAGTGAGCTGGGATTAGGGAAGGGGCTTCTTCAGTGAATTCGAGGTATGCAGGATTGAGGCAGGGAATTGGTATTGGGAATTGTGTTTTTGTGTGTGTGTGTTTGTGTGTAAGGGTAAGTGTGAGTAAGGGCATAGAGAAGACATTACAGGCATGTGTGTGTAGTGGCAAAAGTGAGTCAGAGAATGGGGAAGGGGTTTTGAGAGAGACAGAGAGA
Source organism: Tenrec ecaudatus (assembly GCF_050624435.1). Taxonomy (NCBI): domain Eukaryota; kingdom Metazoa; phylum Chordata; class Mammalia; order Afrosoricida; family Tenrecidae; genus Tenrec; species Tenrec ecaudatus. The sequence goes on from NC_134548.1 coordinate 24,820,302, forward strand.
GAAAAGAGAGAGAGAGAGGGATGGAGGGAGAGAGAGAGAGAGAGAGAGAGAGAGAGAGAGAGAGAGAGAGAGAGAGAGATCTGAAGTGAGGCAGGGAATAGGGAAGGGTCATCAGGATTGTATGTGTGTGTGTGTGTGTGTAGGTACAGGAGTGAGGCAGGGAATAGGCAATGGGCATCAGGAGTGTGTATGTATTTTTGTTCTGTCAAGAGTGAGGCAGGGAATAGAGAAGATGCTTCAGGAGTATGTGTGTGTATGTGTGTGTGTGTGTATTGGCAGGAGTGAGGCAGAGAATGAGGAAGGTGCTTCGGTAGTGTGTGTGTGTGTGTGTGTGTGTGTGTGTGTGTAGGGACAGGAGTGAGACAGGGAATAGGGAATTGGCATCAGGAGTGTGTGCATATGTGTGTGTGTTTGTGTAGGGGCAGTAGTGAGGCAGGGAATAGGGAGGGCCTTCAGGAGTGTGTGTGTGTGTGTGTATGTGTGTTTAGGGACAGGAGTGAGGCAGGCAATAGGGAATGGGCATCAGGAGTATGTGTGTGTGTGTGTGTGTAGTGGCAGTAATGGTGCAGCTAATAGGATATGGGCATCAGGAGTGTGTGTCTGTGTGTGTAGGGACAGGAGTGGGCATGGAATACGGAAGGTCATCAGGAATCTTTGTGTGTGTGTGTGTGTGTGTGTGTGAGTGTAGTGGCAGGAGTGAGGGAGGGAATAGGGATGGGCCATCAGGAGTATGTGTATTTATTTGCGTTTGGGGGTGTTGGAGAGAGGCAGAGAAGAGGGAAGGGACTTCAGGTATGTGTGTGTGTGTCTGTGTGTGTAAGGGGAGGAATGAGGCAGGGGATAGGAAAACGGCTTCAGGAGTGTGTTTGTGTGTGTGTGTGTGTGTGTGTGTGTGTGTAGGGTCAGGAGCGAGGCAGGCAATAGGGTATGGGCATCAGGAGTATGTGTGTGTGTGTGTGTGTGTGTGTATGTAGTGGCAGGAGTGTGGCAGGGAATAGTGAAGGGGCCCTCGGTGTGTGTGTGTGCGTACAGGAGTGAGCTGGGATTAGGGAAGGGGCTTCTTCAGTGAATTCGAGGTATGCAGGATTGAGGCAGGGAATTGGTATTGGGAATTGTGTTTTTGTGTGTGTGTTCGTGTGTAAGGGCAAGTGAGAATAAGGGCATAGAGAAGACGTTTCAGGCATGTGTGTGTAGTGGCAAAAGTGAGTCAGAGAATTGGGAAGGGGCTTGGAGAGAGAAAAGAGAGAGAGAGAGAGAGATCTGAAGTGCGGCAGGGAATTGGGAAGGGTCATCAGGAATATATGTGTGTGTGTGTGTGTGTGTGTGTGTGTGTGTGTGTAGGTACAGGAGTGAGGCAGGAAATAGGCAATGGGCATCAGGAGTGTGTATGTATTTTTGTAGTGTCAAGAGTGAGGCAGGGAATAGAGAAGATGCTTCAGGAGTGTGTGTGTGTGTGTATTGGCAGGAGTGAGGCAGGGAATAAGGAAGGTGCTTCGGTTGTGTGTGTGTGTGTGTGTGTGTAGGGACAGGAGTGAAGCAGGGAATAGAGAAGGGGCTTGGGGAGTGTCTATGTGTGTGTTTGTGTGTGTGTGTGTAGGGCCTAGAGTGAGGCAGGGAATAGAGAAGGGGCTTCGGGAGTGTGTGTGTGTGTGTGTGTGTGTGTGTGTGTGTGTGTGAAGGGAAAGGAGTGAGGCAGGGAATAGGGAAGGGGCTTCGGTAGTGTGTGTGTGTGTGTGTGTGTAGTGGCAGGATTGAGGCACTGAATAAGGAAGGTGCTTCGGTAGTGTGTGTTTGTGTTTGTGTGTGTGTGTGCGTAGGGACTAGAGTGAGGCAGGGAATAGGGAATGGGCATCAGGAGTGTATGTCTGCGTGTGTGTGTGTGTGTGTGTAGTGGTAGGAGTGAGGAAGGAAATAGGGAAGGAGCTACAGGAGTGTGGGGGGGGTTCAGGAGTGAGGCAGCAATAGGAAAGTGGGTTATTGAATCTATTGGGTGTACGCAGGTGTGAAGCAGGGAATTGTTAATGGGAATCGTGAGTCTGTGTGTGTGTAGAAACAGCAGTAACGCAGGAAATAGGCAATTAGCATAGCGAGTGTGCGTGTATTTTTGTAGGGGCAAGAGTGAGGCAGGGACTATAGAAGATACTTCAGTCGTGAGTGTGTGTGTGTGTGTGTGTAGTGATAGTAATGGTGCAGCTAAAAGGATATGGGCATCAGGAGTGTATGTCTGTGTGTGTAGGGAGAGGAGTGTGGCAGACAATAGGTAAGGTGCATCAGGAGAGTGTGTGTGTGTGTAGTGTCAGGAATGAGGCATGGAATAAGGAAGGGCATCAGGAATCTTTGTGTGTGTGTGTGTGTGTAGGGGTAGAAGTGAGGCATGGAATAGGGAAGGGCATCAGGAATCTTTGTGTGTGTGTGTGTGTGTGTGTGTGTGTGTAGGGGTAGAAGTGAGGCAGGGAATAGGGAAGGGCTTCAGGAGTGTGTGTGTGTGTGTGTGTGTGTGTGTGTGTGTAGGGACAGGAGCGAGGCAGGCACTAGGGAATGGGCATCAGGAGTGTGTGTGTGTGTGTGTGTGTATGTAGTGGCAGGAGTGAGGCAGGGAATTGTGAAGGGGCCCTCGGAGTGTGTGTGTGTGTACAGGAGTGAGCGGGGATTAGGGAAGGGGCTTTTTCCGTGAATTCGAGGTATGCAGGATTGAGGCAGGGAATTGGTATTGGGAATTGTGTTTTTGTGTGTGTGTTTGTGTGTAAGGGTAAGTGTGAGTAAGGGCATAGAGAAGACATTACAGGCATGTGTGTGTAGTGGCAAAAGTGAGTCAGAGAATGGGGAAGGGGGTTGGAGAGAGAAAGAGAGAGAAAAGAGAGAGAGAGGGAGAGAAAGAGAGAGAGATCTGAAGTGAGGCAGGGAATAGGGAAGGGTCATCAGGATTGTGTGTATGTGTGTGTGTGTGTGTGTGTGTGTAGGGACAGGAGTGAGACAGGGAATAGGGAACTGGCATCAGGAGTGTGTGCATATGTGTGTGTGTTTGTGTAGGGGCAGTAGTGAGGCAGGGAATAGGGAGGGGCTTTAGGAGTGTGTGTGTATGTGTGTGTAGGGACAGGAGTGAGGCAGGCAATAGGGAATGGGCATCAGGAGTACGTGTGTGTGTGTGTGTGTGTGTGTGTGTAGTGGCAGTAAAGGTGCAGCTAATAGGATATGGGCATCAGGAGTGTGTGTCTGTGTGTGTAGGGACAGGGGGGCATGGAATAGGGAAGGGCATCAGGAATCTTTGTATGTGTGTGTGTCTGTGTGTGTATGTAGTGGCAGGAGTGAGGGAGGGAATAGGGATGGGCCATCAGGAGTGTGTGTATTTATTTGCGTGTGGGGGGGGGGTTGGAGAGAGGCAGAGAAGAGGGAAGGGACTTCAGGTATGAGTGTGTGTGTCTGTGTGTGTAAGGGGAGGAATGAGGCAGGGGATAGGGAAACGGCTTCAGGAGTGTTTGTGTTTGTGTGTGTGTGTGTGTGTAGGGTCAGGAGCGAGGCAGGCAATAAGGTATGGGAATCAGGAGTATGTGTGTGTGTGTCTATATAGTGGCAGGAGTGTGGCAGGGAATAGTGAAGGGGCCCTCGGATTGTGTGTGTGCATACAGGAGTGAGCTGGGATTAGGGAAGGGGCTTCTTCAGTGAATTCGAGGTATGCAGGATTGAGGCAGGGAATTGGTATTGGGAATTGTGTTTTTGTGTGTGTGTTTGTGTGTAAGGGTAAGTGTGAGTAAGGGCATAGAGAAGACATTAGAGGCATGTGTGTGTAGTGGTAAAATGAGTGAGAGAATGGGGAAGGGGCTTGGAGAGAGACAGAGAGAGAAAAGAGAGAGAGAGAGAGGGATGGAGGGAGAGAGAGAGAAAGAGAGAGAGAGAGAGAGAGAGAGAGAGAGAGAGAGAGAGAGAGAGAGAGAGAGAGAGAGAAAGATCTGAAGTGAGGCAGGGAATAGGGAAGGGTCATCAGGATTGTGTGTGTGTGTGTGTAGGTACAGGAGTGAGGCAGGTAATAGGCAATGGGCATCAGGAGTGTGTATCTATTTTTGTTGTGTCAAGAGTGAGGCAGGGAATAGAGAAGATGCTTCAGGAGTATGTGTGTGTATGTGTGTGTGTGTGTATTGGCACGAGTGAGGCAGAGAATGAGGAAGGTGCTTCGGTAGTGTGTGTGTGTGTGTGTGTGTGTGTGTAGGGACAGGAGTGAGACAGGGAATAGGGAATGTGCATCAGGAGTGTGTGCATATGTGTGTGTGTGTGTGTGTGTGTAGGGGCAGTAGTGAGGCAGGGAATAGGGAGGGCTTCAGGAGTGTGTGTGTGTATGTGTGTGTAGGGACAGGAGTGAGGCAGGCAATAGGGAATGGGCATCAGGAGTATGTGTGTGTGTGTGTGTGTGTGTGTGTGTAGTGGCAGTAATGGTGCAGCTAATAGGATATGGGCATCTGGAGTGTGTGTCTGTGTGTGTAGGGACAGGAGTGGGCATGGAATAGGGAAGGTCATCAGGAATCTTTGTGTGTGTGTGTGTTTGTGTGTGTGTAGTGGCAGGAGTGAGGGAGGGAATAGGGATGGGCCATCAGGAGTATGTGTATTTATTTGCGTGTGGGGGTGTTGGAGAGAGGCAGAGAAGAGGGAAGGGACTTCAGGTATGTGTGTGTGTGTCTGTGTGTGTAAGGGGAGGAATGAGGCAGGGGATAGGAAAACGGCTTCAGGAGTGTGTTTGTGCGTGTGTGTGTGTGTGTAGGGTCAGGAGCGAGGCAGGCAATAGGGTATGGGCATCAGGAGTATGTGTGTGTGTGTGTGTGTGTGTGTATAGTGGCAGGAGTGTGGCAGGGAATAGTGAAGGGGCCCTCGGTGTGCGTGTGTGCGTACAGGAGTGAGCTGGGATTAGGGAAGGGGCTTCTTCAGTGACTTCGAGGTATGCAGGATTGAGGCAGGGAATTGGTATTGGGAATTGTGTTTTTGTGTGTGTGTTCGTGTGTAAGGGCAAGTGTGAATAAGGGCATAGAGAAGACGTTTCAGGCATGTGTGTGTAGTGGCAAAAGTGAGTCAGAGAATTGGGAAGGGGCTTGGAGAGAAAAAAGAGAGAGAGAGAGAGAGATCTGAAGTGCGGCAGGGAATAGGGAAGGGTCATCAGGAATATGTGTGTGTGTGTGTGTGTGTGTGTGTGTAGGTACAGGAGTGAGGCAGGAAATAGGCAATGGGCATCAGGAGTGTGTATGTATTTTTGTAGTGTCAAGAGTGAGGCAGGGAATAGAGAAGATGCTTCAGGAGTGTGTGTGGGTGTGTGTGTGTGTGTATTGGCAGGAGTGAGGCAGGGAATAAGGAAGGTGCTTCGGTTTTGTGTGTGTGTGTGTGTGTGTGTGTGTGTGTAGGGACAGGAGTGAAGCAGGGAATAGAGAAGGGGCTTGGTGAGTGTCTTTGTGTGTGTGTGTGTGTAGGGCCTAGAGTGAGGCAGGGAATACAGAAGGGGCTTCGGGAGTGTGTGTGTGTGTTTGTGTGTGTGTATGTGTGAAGGGAAAGGAGTGAGGCAGGGAATAGGGAAGGGGCTTCGGTAGTGTGTGTGTGTGTGTGTGTGTGTGTAGTGGCAGGATTGAGGCACTGAATAAGGAAGGTGCTTCGGTAGTGTGTGTTTGTGTTTGTGTGTGTGTGTGTGTGTAGGGACTAGAGTGAGGCAGGGAATAGGGAATGGGCATCAGGAGTGTATGTCTCTGTGTGTGTGTGTATGTGTGTGTGTGTAGTGGTAGGAGTGAGGAAGGAAATAGGGAAGGAGCTACAGGAGTGTGGGGGGGTTCAGGAGTGAGGCAGCAATAGGAAAGTGGGTTATTGAATCTATTGGGTGTACGCAGGTGTGAAGCCGGGAATTGGGAATGGGAATCGTGAGTCTGTGTGTGTGTAGAAACAGCAGTAACGCAGGGAATAGGCAATTAGCATAGCGAGTGTGCGTGTATTTTTGTAGGGGCAAGAGTGAGGCAGGGACTATAGAAGATACTTCAGTCGTGAGTGTGTGTGTGTGTGTGTAGTGATAGTAATGGTGCAGCTAAAAGGATATGGGCATCAGGAGTGTATGTCTGTGTGTGTAGGGAGAGGAGTGTGGCAGACAATAGGTAATGTGCATCAGGAGTGTGTGTGTGTAGTGTCAGTAATGAGGCATGGAATAACGAAGGGCATCAGGAATCTTTGTGTGTGTGTGTGTGTGTAGGGGTAGAAGTGAGGCATGGAATAGGGAAGGGCATCAGGAATCTTTGTGTGTGTGTGTGTGTGTGTGTGTGTGTGTGTAGGGGTAGAAGTGAGGCAGGGAATAGGGAAGGGCTTCAGGAGTGTGTGTGTGTGTGTGTGTGTGTGTGTAGGGACAGGAGCGAGGCAGGCACTAGGGAATGGGCATCAGGAGTGTGTGTGTGTGTGTGTGTGTGTGTATGTAGTGGCAGGAGTGAGGCAGGGAATTGTGAAGGGGCCCTCGGAGTGTGTGTGTGTGTACAGGAGTGAGCTGGGATTAGGGAAGGGGCTTTTTCCGTGAATTCGAGGTATGCAGGATTGAGGCAGGGAATTGGTATTGGGAATTGTGTTTTTGTGTGTGTGTTTGTGTGTAAGGGTAAGTGTGAGTAAGGGCATAGAGAAGACATTACAGGCATGTGTGTGTAGTGGCAAAAGTGAGTCAGAGAATGGGGAAGGGGGTTGGAGAGAGAAAGAGAGAGAAAAGAGAGAGAGAGGGAGAGAAAGAGAGAGAGATCTGAAGTGAGGCAGGGAATAGGGAAGGGTCATCAGGATTGTGTGTATGTGTGTGTGTGTGTGTGTGTGTAGGGACAGGAGTGAGACAGGGAATAGGGAATTGGCATCAGGAGTGTGTGCATATGTGTGTGTGTTTGTGTAGGGGCAGTAGTGAGGCAGGGAATAGGGAGGGGCTTTAGGAGTGTGTGTGTATGTGTGTGTAGGGACAGGAGTGAGGCAGGCAATAGGGAATGGGCATCAGGAGTACGTGTGTGTGTGTGTGTGTGTGTGTGTGTGTGTAGTGGCAGTAAAGGTGCAGCTAATAGGATATGGGCATCAGGAGTGTGTGTCTGTGTGTGTAGGGACAGGGGGGGCATGGAATAGGGAAGGGCATCAGGAATCTTTGTATGTGTGTGTGTCTGTGTGTGTATGTAGTGGCAGGAGTGAGGGAGGGAATAGGGATGGGCCATCAGGAGTGTGTGTATTTATTTGCGTGTGGGGGGGGGGTTGGAGAGAGGCAGAGAAGAGGGAAGGGACTTCAGGTATGAGTGTGTGTGTCTGTGTGTGTAAGGGGAGGAATGAGGCAGGGGATAGGGAAACGGCTTCAGGAGTGTTTGTGTTTGTGTGTGTGTGTGTGTGTAGGGTCAGGAGCGAGGCAGGCAATAAGGTATGGGAATCAGGAGTATGTGTGTGTGTGTCTATATAGTGGCAGGAGTGTGGCAGGGAATAGTGAAGGGGCCCTCGGATTGTGTGTGTGCATACAGGAGTGAGCTGGGATTAGGGAAGGGGCTTCTTCAGTGAATTCGAGGTATGCAGGATTGAGGCAGGGAATTGTTATTGGGAATTGTGTTTTTGTGTGTGTGTTTGTGTGTAAGGGTAAGTGTGAGTAAGGGCATAGAGAAGACATTAGAGGCATGTGTGTGTAGTGGTAAAATGAGTGAGAGAATGGGGAAGGGGCTTGGAGAGAGACAGAGAGAGAAAAGAGAGAGAGAGAGAGGGATGGAGGGAGAGAGAGAGAAAGAGAGAGAGAGAGAGAGAGAGAGAGAGAGAGAGAGAGAGAGACAGAGAAAGATCTGAAGTGAGGCAGGGAATAGGGAAGGGTCATCAGGATTGTGTGTGTGTGTGTGTAGGTACAGGAGTGAGGCAGGTAATAGGCAATGGGCATCAGGAGTGTGTATCTATTTTTGTTGTGTCAAGAGTGAGGCAGGGAATAGAGAAGATGCTTCAGGAGTATGTGTGTGTATGTGTGTGTGTGTGTATTGGCACGAGTGAGGCAGAGAATGAGGAAGGTGCTTCGGTAGTGTGTGTGTGTGTGTGTGTGTGTGTGTAGGGACAGGAGTGAGACAGGGAATAGGGAATGTGCATCAGGAGTGTGTGCATATGTGTGTGTGTGTGTGTGTGTGTAGGGGCAGTAGTGAGGCAGGGAATAGGGAGGGCTTCAGGAGTGTGTGTGTGTATGTGTGTGTAGGGACAGGAGTGAGGCAGGCAATAGGGAATGGGCATCAGGAGTATGTGTGTGTGTGTGTGTGTGTGTGTGTAGTGGCAGTAATGGTGCAGCTAATAGGATATGGGCATCAGGAGTGTGTGTCTGTGTGTGTAGGGACAGGAGTGGGCATGGAATAGGGAAGGTCATCAGGAATCTTTGTGTGTGTGTGTGTTTGTGTGTGTGTAGTGGCAGGAGTGAGGGAGGGAATAGGGATGGGCCATCAGGAGTATGTGTATTTATTTGCGTGTGGGGGTGTTGGAGAGAGGCAGAGAAGAGGGAAGGGACTTCAGGTATGTGTGTGTGTGTCTGTGTGTGTAAGGGGAGGAATGAGGCAGGGGATAGGAAAACGGCTTCAGGAGTGTGTTTGTGCGTGTGTGTGTGTGTGTAGGGTCAGGAGCGAGGCAGGCAATAGGGTATGGGCATCAGGAGTATGTGTGTGTGTGTGTGTGTGTGTGTATAGTGGCAGGAGTGTGGCAGGGAATAGTGAAGGGGCCCTCGGTGTGCGTGTGTGCGTACAGGAGTGAGCTGGGATTAGGGAAGGGGCTTCTTCAGTGACTTCGAGGTATGCAGGATTGAGGCAGGGAATTGGTATTGGGAATTGTGTTTTTGTGTGTGTGTTCGTGTGTAAGGGCAAGTGTGAATAAGGGCATAGAGAAGACGTTTCAGGCATGTGTGTGTAGTGGCAAAAGTGAGTCAGAGAATTGGGAAGGGGCTTGGAGAGAAAAAAGAGAGAGAGAGAGAGAGATCTGAAGTGCGGCAGGGAATAGGGAAGGGTCATCAGGAATATGTGTGTGTGTGTGTGTGTGTGTGTGTGTAGGTACAGGAGTGAGGCAGGAAATAGGCAATGGGCATCAGGAGTGTGTATGTATTTTTGTAGTGTCAAGAGTGAGGCAGGGAATAGAGAAGATGCTTCAGGAGTGTGTGTGGGTGTGTGTGTGTGTGTATTGGCAGGAGTGAGGCAGGGAATAAGGAAGGTGCTTCGGTTTTGTGTGTGTGTGTGTGTGTGTGTGTGTGTGTAGGGACAGGAGTGAAGCAGGGAATAGAGAAGGGGCTTGGTGAGTGTCTTTGTGTGTGTGTGTGTGTAGGGCCTAGAGTGAGGCAGGGAATACAGAAGGGGCTTCGGGAGTGTGTGTGTGTGTGTTTGTGTGTGTGTATGTGTGAAGGGAAAGGAGTGAGGCAGGGAATAGGGAAGGGGCTTCGGTAGTGTGTGTGTGTGTGTGTGTGTGTAGTGGCAGGATTGAGGCACTGAATAAGGAAGGTGCTTCGGTAGTGTGTGTTTGTGTTTGTGTGTGTGTGTGTGTGTAGGGACTAGAGTGAGGCAGGGAATAGGGAATGGGCATCAGGAGTGTATGTCTCTGTGTGTGTGTGTATGTGTGTGTGTGTAGTGGTAGGAGTGAGGAAGGAAATAGGGAAGGAGCTACAGGAGTGTGGGGGGGTTCAGGAGTGAGGCAGCAATAGGAAAGTGGGTTATTGAATCTATTGGGTGTACGCAGGTGTGAAGCCGGGAATTGGGAATGGGAATCGTGAGTCTGTGTGTGTGTAGAAACAGCAGTAACGCAGGGAATAGGCAATTAGCATAGCGAGTGTGCGTGTATTTTTGTAGGGGCAAGAGTGAGGCAGGGACTATAGAAGATACTTCAGTCGTGAGTGTGTGTGTGTGTGTGTAGTGATAGTAATGGTGCAGCTAAAAGGATATGGGCATCAGGAGTGTATGTCTGTGTGTGTAGGGAGAGGAGTGTGGCAGACAATAGGTAATGTGCATCAGGAGTGTGTGTGTGTAGTGTCAGTAATGAGGCATGGAATAACGAAGGGCATCAGGAATCTTTGTGTGTGTGTGTGTGTGTAGGGGTAGAAGTGAGGCATGGAATAGGGAAGGGCATCAGGAATCTTTGTGTGTGTGTGTGTGTGTGTGTGTGTAGGGGTAGAAGTGAGGCAGGGAATAGGGAAGGGCTTCAGGAGTGTGTGTGTGTGTGTGTGTGTGTGTGTAGGGACAGGAGCGAGGCAGGCACTAGGGAATGGGCATCAGGAGTGTGTGTGTGTGTGTGTGTGTGTGTGTGTATGTAGTGGCAGGAGTGAGGCAGGGAATTGTGAAGGGGCCCTCGGAGTGTGTGTGTGTGTACAGGAGTGAGCTGGGATTAGGGAAGGGGCTTTTTCCGTGAATTCGAGGTATGCAGGATTGAGGCAGGGAATTGGTATTGGGAATTGTGTTTTTGTGTGTGTGTTTGTGTGTAAGGGTAAGTGTGAGTAAGGGCATAGAGAAGACATTACAGGCATGTGTGTGTAGTGGCAAAAGTGAGTCAGAGAATGGGGAAGGGGGTTGGAGAGAGAAAGAGAGAGAAAAGAGAGAGAGAGGGAGAGAAAGAGAGAGAGATCTGAAGTGAGGCAGGGAATAGGGAAGGGTCATCAGGATTGTGTGTATGTGTGTGTGTGTGTGTGTGTGTAGGGACAGGAGTGAGACAGGGAATAGGGAATTGGCATCAGGAGTGTGTGCATATGTGTGTGTGTTTGTGTAGGGGCAGTAGTGAGGCAGGGAATAGGGAGGGGCTTTAGGAGTGTGTGTGTATGTGTGTGTAGGGACAGGAGTGAGGCAGGCAATAGGGAATGGGCATCAGGAGTACGTGTGTGTGTGTGTGTGTGTGTGTGTGTGTGTAGTGGCAGTAAAGGTGCAGCTAATAGGATATGGGCATCAGGAGTGTGTGTCTGTGTGTGTAGGGACAGGGGGGGCATGGAATAGGGAAGGGCATCAGGAATCTTTGTATGTGTGTGTGTCTGTGTGTGTATGTAGTGGCAGGAGTGAGGGAGGGAATAGGGATGGGCCATCAGGAGTGTGTGTATTTATTTGCGTGTGGGGGGGGGTTGGAGAGAGGCAGAGAAGAGGGAAGGGACTTCAGGTATGAGTGTGTGTGTCTGTGTGTGTAAGGGGAGGAATGAGGCAGGGGATAGGGAAACGGCTTCAGGAGTGTTTGTGTTTGTGTGTGTGTGTGTGTGTAGGGTCAGGAGCGAGGCAGGCAATAAGGTATGGGAATCAGGAGTATGTGTGTGTGTGTCTATATAGTGGCAGGAGTGTGGCAGGGAATAGTGAAGGGGCCCTCGGATTGTGTGTGTGCATACAGGAGTGAGCTGGGATTAGGGAAGGGGCTTCTTCAGTGAATTCGAGGTATGCAGGATTGAGGCAGGGAATTGTTATTGGGAATTGTGTTTTTGTGTGTGTGTTTGTGTGTAAGGGTAAGTGTGAGTAAGGGCATAGAGAAGACATTAGAGGCATGTGTGTGTAGTGGTAAAATGAGTGAGAGAATGGGGAAGGGGCTTGGAGAGAGACAGAGAGAGAAAAGAGAGAGAGAGAGAGGGATGGAGGGAGAGAGAGAGAAAGAGAGAGAGAGAGAGAGAGAGAGAGAGAGAGAGAGAGAGAGAGAGAGAGAGAGAAAGATCTGAAGTGAGGCAGGGAATAGGGAAGGGTCATCAGGATTGTGTGTGTGTGTGTGTAGGTACAGGAGTGAGGCAGGTAATAGGCAATGGGCATCAGGAGTGTGTATCTATTTTTGTTGTGTCAAGAGTGAGGCAGGGAATAGAGAAGATGCTTCAGGAGTATGTGTGTGTATGTGTGTGTGTGTGTATTGGCACGAGTGAGGCAGAGAATGAGGAAGGTGCTTCGGTAGTGTGTGTGTGTGTGTGTGTGTGTGTGTGTAGGGACAGGAGTGAGACAGGGAATAGGGAATGTGCATCAGGAGTGTGTGCATATGTGTGTGTGTGTGTGTGTGTGTAGGGGCAGTAGTGAGGCAGGGAATAGGGAGGGCTTCAGGAGTGTGTGTGTGTATGTGTGTGTAGGGACAGGAGTGAGGCAGGCAATAGGGAATGGGCATCAGGAGTATGTGTGTGTGTGTGTGTGTGTGTGTGTAGTGGCAGTAATGGTGCAGCTAATAGGATATGGGCATCAGGAGTGTGTGTCTGTGTGTGTAGGGACAGGAGTGGGCATGGAATAGGGAAGGTCATCAGGAATCTTTGTGTGTGTGTGTGTTTGTGTGTGTGTAGTGGCAGGAGTGAGGGAGGGAATAGGGATGGGCCATCAGGAGTATGTGTATTTATTTGCGTGTGGGGGTGTTGGAGAGAGGCAGAGAAGAGGGAAGGGACTTCAGGTATGTGTGTGTGTGTCTGTGTGTGTAAGGGGAGGAATGAGGCAGGGGATAGGAAAACGGCTTCAGGAGTGTGTTTGTGCGTGTGTGTGTGTGTGTAGGGTCAGGAGCGAGGCAGGCAATAGGGTATGGGCATCAGGAGTATGTGTGTGTGTGTGTGTGTGTGTGTGTATAGTGGCAGGAGTGTGGCAGGGAATAGTGAAGGGGCCCTCGGTGTGTGTGTGTGCGTACAGGAGTGAGCTGGGATTAGGGAAGGGGCTTCTTCAGTGACTTCGAGGTATGCAGGATTGAGGCAGGGAATTGGTATTGGGAATTGTGTTTTTGTGTGTGTGTTCGTGTGTAAGGGCAAGTGTGAATAAGGGCATAGAGAAGACGTTTCAGGCATGTGTGTGTAGTGGCAAAAGTGAGTCAGAGAATTGGGAAGGGGCTTGGAGAGAAAAAAGAGAGAGAGAGAGAGAGATCTGAAGTGC
>NC_134548.1:24838101-24860601 GCF_050624435.1 Tenrec ecaudatus
GCGCCTGCGTGAACGAGCTGAGCGTAATGAGTCTCCGGGTATCCGGCAGTACACCTACGCCTGCGTGACCTTTGTCCCAGAGAAATAGTCCCGGGAAACGCGGCCTCTAGGACTGCACCTGCGTGACCTAGGGCTAAGAAATAAGTGCGCGGTTATCTGCCCTGTGCAACTGTGCTTGCGTGAATGATCTCGGCGATATGTCTCCCGATATCTGGCCTGTCAACCTACGCCTGCGTGAATTATGTCCCAGAGAAAAAGTCCCCGGAATTGCGGTCTGTAGGACTGCGCCTGCGCAGACGTGAACTATTTCTCAGAAAAAAGGTCGCGGTTGTCTGTCCTGTTAGATGCCGCCTGTGTGAACTGTCTCAGAGAAATAAGTCCCCGGATATCAGGCCAGTGGGACAGTGCCTGCGTGAAATATCTCTCAGAGAAATGAGTCCCCGGAATTCTGGCCTGTGTTTCATAAATATGTCCCCAGATATGTGTATATATGTGTGTGTGCGTGTGTGTGTGTATGTATATATATATAATCACACACGTATGCATGTAATTATCTATTTATATTTCATATTATATCTATTTATACATCGATATTTATATTTGTCTACATGTATTAATTATCTAGACATGTCTTTATATTTATAGATTCCCCTCGATTTCCATAATAGTCCTTAATCTATCTCCATATTTATTCTATTTACTTATTTTTGCTTCTATATTCATCTATTGATTTATAGGCCTTGTATACACTTACATATTAGCATTACTAATTGCATGTTTAGGTACATCATTGTTTATAGTTTATTTATTCATATTCATACATTTATTTATGTTTGTATGTCTATACTTATGGTTTCATTTACACAATTATGTATATCTTCAAGATTTCCCACGTTTATTTATTTATATTTAGATATAATTTATATTTAGATCTCTATCTGAGGTCATCTAGGGAGAGACTGTTTTTCCAAATATTTATCCATGTCCTCCAAGTTTCTGAATTCATTAGAATACAGACCTTTATAGTACTTTGGGATTATGTTTTTAATCTCCTTGGGGTCTGTTGTTATTGCCCCTGATTCATCCCTCATCCTGGCTAATCATGTTTGCTCCTTTCTATCTTTGCTAAGCTTTTCCAGAGAACTCTCAATTTTGTTAATTCTTTCATAAAACAAGATTTTAGTTGCATTTATCTTTTGCATTGTCCTCTTGTCTTCCCCCTGGTTTACCTCTGCCCTTATTTTTTTTATATTTTTTTCTCTTGCTAATGGAGGGGTTGTTCTGCTGACTCTGTTTAGTTCTTGGAGGTTTTGTGTTAACGTATCTGTCATACGCCTTGCTTCATTTTCATGTATGTATTCAATGATATCCAGCTACCTCTGATAATTGCCTTTACAGGGTCCAATAAGTTTTGATACACTGTATTCTCGTTCTCATTAGTTTCTAGAAACTTATATACTCTCTGATCTAGGCGTGTACCCATTCATGTCACAGGAGATCGTTCTTCATTCTCCAATTGGTTGCCCTTGCTCTTCGGGACATCCTCTTATTAATCTCCAGCTTTATGGCATAGTGATCTGAGAATTATGTCTGGATAATATCTATGTGTTTAGATTTACTGAGGCTGGACTTGTGTCCCAGCATGAGGTGTATTCTTGAAAGAGATGTGTGTGTGTGTAGGTACAGGAGTGAGGTAGGGAATAGGCAATGGGCATCAGGAGTGTGTATGTATTTTTGTAGTGTCAAGAGTGAGGCAGGGAATAGAGAAGATGCTTCAGGAGTGTGTGTGTGTGTGTAGTGGCAGTAATGGTGCAGCTAATAGGATATGGGCATCAGGAGTGTGTGTCTGTGTGTGTAGGGACAGGAGTGAGGCATGGAATAGGGAAGGGCATCAGGAATCTTTGTGTGTGTGTGTGTGTGTAGTGGCAGGAGTGAGGGAGGGAATAGGGAGGGCCATCAGGAGTGTGTGTATTTATTTGCGTGTGGGGGGGTTGGAGAGAGGCAGAGAAGAGGGAAGGGACTTCAGGTATGTGTGTGTGTGTCTGTGTGTGTAAGGGGAGGAATGAGGCAGGGGATAGGGAAACGGCTTCAGGAGTGTGTGTTTGTGTGTGTGTGTGTGTGTGTGTAGGGTCAGGAGCGAGGCAGACAATAGGGTATGGGCATCAGGAGTATGTGTGTGTGTGTGTGTGTGTGTGTGTGTGTGTATAATGGCAGGAGTGTGGCAGGGAATAGTGAAGGGGCCCTCGGTGTGTGTGTGTGTGTGTGCGTACAGGAGTGAGCTGGCATAAGGGAAGGAGCTTCTTCAGTGACTTCGAGGTATGCAGGATTGAGGCAGGGAATTGGTATTGGGAATTGTGTTTTTGTGTGTGTGTTCGTGTGTAAGGGCAAGTGTGAGAAAGGGCATAGAGAAGACGTTACCGGCATGTGTGTGTAGTGGCAAAAGTGAGTCAGAGAATGGGGAAGGGGCTTGGAGAGAGACAGAGAGAGAAGAGAGAGAGAGAGAGAGAGAGAGAAAGAGAGAGAAAGATCTGAAGTGCGGCAGGGAATACAGAAGGGTCATCAGGTTTTGTGTGTGTGTGTGTAGGGACAGGAGTGAGGCAGGGAATAGGGAATGGGTATCAGGCGTATGTGTGTTTGGGTGTGTGTTTGTGTGTAGGGACTAGAGTGAGGCAGGGAATAGGGAATGGGCTTCAGGGGTGTGTGTGCGTGTGTGTGTTTGTGTGTGTGGGTGGGTGTGTAGTGGCACGAGGGAGGGAGGGAATAGGGATGGGTCATCAGGAGTGTGTGTGTGTGTGTGTGTGTGTAGTGGCCCGAGTGAGGGAGGGAATAGCGATGGGCCATCAGGAGTGTGTGTATTTATTTGCCTGTGGGGTGGGGGTTGGGGAGAGGCAGAGAAGAGGGAAGGGACTTCAGGTGTGTGTGTGTGTGTGTGTGTGTGTGTCTGTGTGTGTGTGTGTCTGTGTGTGTAAGGGGAGGAATGAGGCAGGGGATAGGAAAACGGCTTCAGGAGTGTGTTTGTGCGTGTGTGTGTGTGTGTAGGGTCAGGAGCGAGGCAGGCAATAGGGTATGGGCATCAGGAGTATGTGTGTGTGTGTGTGTGTGTGTGTGTGTATAGTGGCAGGAGTGTGGCAGGGAATAGTGAAGGGGCCCTCGGTGTGTGTGTGTGCGTACAGGAGTGAGCTGGGATTAGGGAAGGGGCTTCTTCAGTGACTTCGAGGTATGCAGGATTGAGGCAGGGAATTGGTATTGGGAATTGTGTTTTTGTGTGTGTGTTCGTGTGTAAGGGCAAGTGTGAATAAGGGCATAGAGAAGACGTTTCAGGCATGTGTGTGTAGTGGCAAAAGTGAGTCAGAGAATTGGGAAGGGGCTTGGAGAGAAAAAAGAGAGAGAGAGAGAGAGATCTGAAGTGCGGCAGGGAATAGGGAAGGGTCATCAGGAATATGTGTGTGTGTGTGTGTGTGTGTGTGTGTAGGTACAGGAGTGAGGCAGGAAATAGGCAATGGGCATCAGGAGTGTGTATGTATTTTTGTAGTGTCAAGAGTGAGGCAGGGAATAGAGAAGATGCTTCAGGAGTGTGTGTGGGTGTGTGTGTGTGTGTATTGGCAGGAGTGAGGCAGGGAATAAGGAAGGTGCTTCGGTTTTGTGTGTGTGTGTGTGTGTGTGTGTGTGTGTGTGTGTGTGTGTGTAGGGACAGGAGTGAAGCAGGGAATAGAGAAGGGGCTTGGTGAGTGTCTTTGTGTGTGTGTGTGTGTAGGGCCTAGAGTGAGGCAGGGAATACAGAAGGGGCTTCGGGAGTGTGTGTGTGTGTGTTTGTGTGTGTGTATGTGTGAAGGGAAAGGAGTGAGGCAGGGAATAGGGAAGGGGCTTCGGTAGTGTGTGTGTGTGTGTGTGTGTGTAGTGGCAGGATTGAGGCACTGAATAAGGAAGGTGCTTCGGTAGTGTGTGTTTGTGTTTGTGTGTGTGTGTGTGTGTAGGGACTAGAGTGAGGCAGGGAATAGGGAATGGGCATCAGGAGTGTATGTCTCTGTGTGTGTGTGTATGTGTGTGTGTGTAGTGGTAGGAGTGAGGAAGGAAATAGGGAAGGAGCTACAGGAGTGTGGGGGGGTTCAGGAGTGAGGCAGCAATAGGAAAGTGGGTTATTGAATCTATTGGGTGTACGCAGGTGTGAAGCCGGGAATTGGGAATGGGAATCGTGAGTCTGTGTGTGTGTAGAAACAGCAGTAACGCAGGGAATAGGCAATTAGCATAGCGAGTGTGCGTGTATTTTTGTAGGGGCAAGAGTGAGGCAGGGACTATAGAAGATACTTCAGTCGTGAGTGTGTGTGTGTGTGTGTAGTGATAGTAATGGTGCAGCTAAAAGGATATGGGCATCAGGAGTGTATGTCTGTGTGTGTAGGGAGAGGAGTGTGGCAGACAATAGGTAATGTGCATCAGGAGTGTGTGTGTGTAGTGTCAGTAATGAGGCATGGAATAACGAAGGGCATCAGGAATCTTTGTGTGTGTGTGTGTGTGTAGGGGTAGAAGTGAGGCATGGAATAGGGAAGGGCATCAGGAATCTTTGTGTGTGTGTGTGTGTGTGTGTGTGTGTAGGGGTAGAAGTGAGGCAGGGAATAGGGAAGGGCTTCAGGAGTGTGTGTGTGTGTGTGTGTGTGTGTGTGTGTGTAGGGACAGGAGCGAGGCAGGCACTAGGGAATGGGCATCAGGAGTGTGTGTGTGTGTGTGTGTGTGTATGTAGTGGCAGGAGTGAGGCAGGGAATTGTGAAGGGGCCCTCGGAGTGTGTGTGTGTGTACAGGAGTGAGCTGGGATTAGGGAAGGGGCTTTTTCCGTGAATTCGAGGTATGCAGGATTGAGGCAGGGAATTGGTATTGGGAATTGTGTTTTTGTGTGTGTGTTTGTGTGTAAGGGTAAGTGTGAGTAAGGGCATAGAGAAGACATTACAGGCATGTGTGTGTAGTGGCAAAAGTGAGTCAGAGAATGGGGAAGGGGGTTGGAGAGAGAAAGAGAGAGAAAAGAGAGAGAGAGGGAGAGAAAGAGAGAGAGATCTGAAGTGAGGCAGGGAATAGGGAAGGGTCATCAGGATTGTGTGTATGTGTGTGTGTGTGTGTGTGTGTGTAGCGACAGGAGTGAGACAGGGAATAGGGAATTGGCATCAGGAGTGTGTGCATATGTGTGTGTGTTTGTGTAGGGGCAGTAGTGAGGCAGGGAATAGGGAGGGGCTTTAGGAGTGTGTGTGTATGTGTGTGTAGGGACAGGAGTGAGGCAGGCAATAGGGAATGGGCATCAGGAGTACGTGTGTGTGTGTGTGTGTGTGTGTGTGTGTGTAGTGGCAGTAAAGGTGCAGCTAATAGGATATGGGCATCAGGAGTGTGTGTCTGTGTGTGTAGGGACAGGGGGGGCATGGAATAGGGAAGGGCATCAGGAATCTTTGTATGTGTGTGTGTCTGTGTGTGTATGTAGTGGCAGGAGTGAGGGAGGGAATAGGGATGGGCCATCAGGAGTGTGTGTATTTATTTGCGTGTGGGGGGGGGGTTGGAGAGAGGCAGAGAAGAGGGAAGGGACTTCAGGTATGAGTGTGTGTGTCTGTGTGTGTAAGGGGAGGAATGAGGCAGGGGATAGGGAAACGGCTTCAGGAGTGTTTGTGTTTGTGTTTGTGTGTGTGTGTAGGGTCAGGAGCGAGGCAGGCAATAAGGTATGGGAATCAGGAGTATGTGTGTGTGTGTCTATATAGTGGCAGGAGTGTGGCAGGGAATAGTGAAGGGGCCCTCGGATTGTGTGTGTGCATACAGGAGTGAGCTGGGATTAGGGAAGGGGCTTCTTCAGTGAATTCGAGGTATGCAGGATTGAGGCAGGGAATTGGTATTGGGAATTGTGTTTTTGTGTGTGTGTTTGTGTGTAAGGGTAAGTGTGAGTAAGGGCATAGAGAAGACATTAGAGGCATGTGTGTGTAGTGGTAAAATGAGTGAGAGAATGGGGAAGGGGCTTGGAGAGAGACAGAGAGAGAAAAGAGAGAGAGAGAGAGGGATGGAGGGAGAGAGAGAGAAAGAGAGAGAGAGAGAGAGAGAGAGAGAGAGAGAGAGAGAGAGAGAGAGAGAGAGAGAGAGAGAGAAAGATCTGAAGTGAGGCAGGGAATAGGGAAGGGTCATCAGGATTGTGTGTGTGTGTGTGTAGGTACAGGAGTGAGGCAGGTAATAGGCAATGGGCATCAGGAGTGTGTATCTATTTTTGTTGTGTCAAGAGTGAGGCAGGGAATAGAGAAGATGCTTCAGGAGTATGTGTGTGTATGTGTGTGTGTGTGTATTGGCACGAGTGAGGCAGAGAATGAGGAAGGTGCTTCGGTAGTGTGTGTGTGTGTGTGTGTGTGTGTGTAGGGACAGGAGTGAGACAGGGAATAGGGAATGTGCATCAGGAGTGTGTGCATATGTGTGTGTGTGTGTGTGTGTGTAGGGGCAGTAGTGAGGCAGGGAATAGGGAGGGCTTCAGGAGTGTGTGTGTGTATGTGTGTGTAGGGACAGGAGTGAGGCAGGCAATAGGGAATGGGCATCAGGAGTATGTGTGTGTGTGTGTGTGTGTGTGTAGTGGCAGTAATGGTGCAGCTAATAGGATATGGGCATCAGGAGTGTGTGTCTGTGTGTGTAGGGACAGGAGTGGGCATGGAATAGGGAAGGTCATCAGGAATCTTTGTGTGTGTGTGTGTTTGTGTGTGTGTAGTGGCAGGAGTGAGGGAGGGAATAGGGATGGGCCATCAGGAGTATGTGTATTTATTTGCGTGTGGGGGTGTTGGAGAGAGGCAGAGAAGAGGGAAGGGACTTCAGGTATGTGTGTGTGTGTCTGTGTGTGTAAGGGGAGGAATGAGGCAGGGGATAGGAAAACGGCTTCAGGAGTGTGTTTGTGCGTGTGTGTGTGTGTAGGGTCAGGAGCGAGGCAGGCAATAGGGTATGGGCATCAGGAGTATGTGTGTGTGTGTGTGTGTGTGTGTGTGTATAGTGTCAGGAGTGTGGCAGGGAATAGTGAAGGGGCCCTCGGTGTGTGTGTGTGCGTACAGGAGTGAGCTGGGATTAGGGAAGGGGCTTCTTCAGTGACTTCGAGGTATGCAGGATTGAGGCAGGGAATTGGTATTGGGAATTGTGTTTTTGTGTGTGTGTTCGTGTGTAAGGGCAAGTGTGAATAAGGGCATAGAGAAGACGTTTCAGGCATGTGTGTGTAGTGGCAAAAGTGAGTCAGAGAATTGGGAAGGGGCTTGGAGAGAAAAAAGAGAGAGAGAGAGAGAGATCTGAAGTGCGGCAGGGAATAGGGAAGGGTCATCAGGAATATGTGTGTGTGTGTGTGTGTGTGTGTGTGTAGGTACAGGAGTGAGGCAGGAAATAGGCAATGGGCATCAGGAGTGTGTATGTATTTTTGTAGTGTCAAGAGTGAGGCAGGGAATAGAGAAGATGCTTCAGGAGTGTGTGTGGGTGTGTGTGTGTGTGTGTATTGGCAGGAGTGAGGCAGGGAATAAGGAAGGTGCTTCGGTTTTGTGTGTGTGTGTGTGTGTGTGTGTGTGTGTAGGGACAGGAGTGAAGCAGGGAATAGAGAAGGGGCTTGGTGAGTGTCTTTGTGTGTGTGTGTGTGTAGGGCCTAGAGTGAGGCAGGGAATACAGAAGGGGCTTCGGGAGTGTGTGTGTGTGTGTTTGTGTGTGTGTATGTGTGAAGGGAAAGGAGTGAGGCAGGGAATAGGGAAGGGGCTTCGGTAGTGTGTGTGTGTGTGTGTGTGTGTAGTGGCAGGATTGAGGCACTGAATAAGGAAGGTGCTTCGGTAGTGTGTGTTTGTGTTTGTGTGTGTGTGTGTGTGTAGGGACTAGAGTGAGGCAGGGAATAGGGAATGGGCATCAGGAGTGTATGTCTCTGTGTGTGTGTGTATGTGTGTGTGTGTAGTGGTAGGAGTGAGGAAGGAAATAGGGAAGGAGCTACAGGAGTGTGGGGGGGTTCAGGAGTGAGGCAGCAATAGGAAAGTGGGTTATTGAATCTATTGGGTGTACGCAGGTGTGAAGCCGGGAATTGGGAATGGGAATCGTGAGTCTGTGTGTGTGTAGAAACAGCAGTAACGCAGGGAATAGGCAATTAGCATAGCGAGTGTGCGTGTATTTTTGTAGGGGCAAGAGTGAGGCAGGGACTATAGAAGATACTTCAGTCGTGAGTGTGTGTGTGTGTGTGTGTAGTGATAGTAATGGTGCAGCTAAAAGGATATGGGCATCAGGAGTGTATGTCTGTGTGTGTAGGGAGAGGAGTGTGGCAGACAATAGGTAATGTGCATCAGGAGTGTGTGTGTGTAGTGTCAGGAATGAGGCATGGAATAAGGAAGGAAATCAGGAATCTTTGTGTGTGTGTAGGGGTAGAAGTGAGGCAGGGAATAGGGAAGGGCTTCAGGAGTGTGTGTGTGTGTGTGTGTGTGTGTGTAGGGACAGGAGCGAGGCAGGCACTAGGGAATGGGCATCAGGAGTGTGTGTGTGTGTAGTGGCAGGAGTGAGGCAGGGAATAGTGAAGGGGCCCTCGGAGTGTGTGTGTGCGTACAGGATGAGCTGGGATTAGGGAAGGGACTTTTTCCGTGAATTCGAGGTATGCAGGATTGAGGCAGGGAATTGGTATTGGGAATTGTGTTTTTGTGTGTGTGTTTGTGTGTAAGGGTAAGTGTGAGTAAGGGCATAGAGAAGACATTACAGGCATGTGTGTGTAGTGGCAAACATGAGTCAGAGAATGGGGAAGGGGTTTGGAGAGACACAGAGAGAGAAAAGAGAGAGAGAGAGGGAGAGAAAGAGAGAGAGAGAGATCTGAAGTGAGGCAGGGAATAGGGAAGGGTCATCAGGATTGTGTGTGTGTGTGTGTGTGTGTGTGTAGGTACAGGAGTGAGGCAGGGAATAGGCTATGGGCATCAGAGTGTGTATGTATTTTTGTAGTGTCAAGAGTGAGGCAGGGAATAGAGAAGATGCTTCAGGAGTGTGTGTGGGTGTGTGTGTGTGTGCATTGGCAGGAGTGAGGCAGAGAATGAGGAAGGTGCTTCGGTTTTGTGTGTGTGTGTGTGTGTGTGTGTGTGTGTGTAGGGACAGGAGTGAATCAGGGAATAGAGAAGGGGCTTGGGGAGTGTCTTTGTGTGTGTGTGTGTGTAGGGCCTAGAGTGAGGCAGGGAATAGAGAAGGGGCTTCGGGAGTATGTGTGTGTGTGTGTGTGTGTGTATGTGTGAAGGGAAAGGAGTGAGGCAGGGAATAGGGAAGGGGCTTCGGTAGTGTGTGTGTGTGTGTGTGTGTTTAGTGGCAGTATTGAGGCACTGAATAAGGAAGGTGCTTCGGTAGTGTGTATGTGTGTGTGTGTGTGTGTGTGTGTGTGTGTGTATTGGCAGGAGAGAGGCAGAGTATGAGGAAGGTGCTTCGGTAGTGTGTATGTGTGTGTGTGTGTGTGTGTGTGTAGGGACAGGAGAGAGACAGGGAATAGGGAATTGGCATCAGGAGTGTGTGCATATGTGTGTGTGTGTGTTTGTGTAGGGACAGGAGTGAGGCAGGCAATAGGGAATGGGCATCAGGAGTATGTGTGTGTGTGTGTGTGTGTGTGTGTGTGTAGTGGCAGTAATGGTGCAGCTAATAGGATATGGGCATCAGGAGTGTGTGTCTGTGTGTGTAGGGACAGGAGTGAGGCATGGAATAGGGAAGGGCATCAGGAATCTTTGTGTGTGTGTGTGTGTGTATGTAGTGGCAGGAGTGAGGGAGGGAATAGGGATGGGCCATCAGGAGTGTGTGTATTTATTTGCGTGTGGGGGGTTGGAGAGAGGCAGAGAAGAGGGAAGGGACTTCAGGTATGTGTGTGTGTGTCTGTGTGTGTAAGGGGAGGAATGAGGCAGGGGATAGGGAAACGGCTTCAGGAGTGTGTGTTTGTGTGTGTGTGTGTGTGTGTAGGGTCAGGAGCAAGGCAGACAATAGTGTATGGGCATCAGGAGTATGTGTGTGTGTGTGTGTGTGTGTGTGTGTGTGTGTGTATAGTGGCAGGAGTGTGGCAGGGAATAGTGAAGGGGCCCTCGGTGTGTGTGTGTGTGTGTGCGTACAGGAGTGAGCTGGCATAAGGGAAGGAGCTTCTTCAGTGACTTCGAGGTATGCAGGATTGAGGCAGGGAATTGGTATTGGGAATTGTGTTTTTGTGTGTGTGTTCGTGTGTAAGGGCAAGTGTGAGTAAGGGCATAGAGAAGACGTTACCGGCATGTGTGTGTAGTGGCAAAAGTGAGTCAGAGAATGGGGAAGGGGCTTGGAGAGAGACAGAGAGAGAAGAGAGAGAGAGAGAGAGAGAGAAAGAGAGAGAAAGATCTGAAGTGCGGCAGGGAATACAGAAGGGTCATCAGGTTTTGTGTGTGTGTGTGTAGGGACAGGAGTGAGGCAGGGAATAGGGAATGGGTATCAGGCGTATGTGTGTTTGGGTGTGTGTTTGTGTGTAGGGACTAGAGTGAGGCAGGGAATAGGGAATGGGCTTCAGGGGTGTGTGTGCGTGTGTGTGTTTGTGTGTGTGGGTGGGTGTGTAGTGGCACGAGGGAGGGAGGGAATAGGGATGGGTCATCAGGAGTGTGTGTGTGTGTGTGTAGTGGCCCAAGTGAGGGAGGGAATAGCGATGGGCCATCAGGAGTGTGTGTATTTATTTGCGTGTGGGGGGGGGGGGTTGGAGAGAGGCAGAGAAGAGGGAAGGGACTTCAGGTGTGTGTGTGTGTGTGTGTGTGTGTTTGTAAGAGGAGGAATGAGGCAGGGAATAGGGAAGGGCTTCAGGAGTGTGTGTGTGTGTGTGTAGGGACAGGAGTGAGGCAGGCAATAGGGAATGGGCATCAGGAGTGTGTGAGTGTGTGTGTGTAGTGGCAGGAGTGTGGCAGGGAATAGTGAAGGGGCCCTCGGAGTGTGTGTGTGCGTACAGGAGTGAGCTGGGATTAGGGAAGGGACTTCTTCCGTGAATTCGAGGTATGCAGCATTGAGGCAGGAAATTGGTATTAGGAATTGTGTTTGTGTGTGTGTGTGTGTTTCTGTGTAAATGCAAGTGTGAGTAAGGGCATAGAGAAGACGTTACCGGCATGTGTGTGTAGTGGCAAAAGTGAGTCAGAGAATGGGGAAGGGGCTTGGAGAGAGACAGAGAGAGAAGAGAGAGAGAGAGAGATCTGAAGTGAGGCAGGGAATAGGGAATGGGCATCAGGATTGTGTGTGTGTGTGTGTGTGTATGTGTGTGTGTGTGTAGGGACCAGAGTGACGCAGCGAATAGGGAATGGGCATCAGTATTGTGTGTGTGTGTGTGTAGGGACTGTAGTGAGGCAGGGAATAGGTAAGGGGCTTCGGGAGTGTGTGTAGGGACTAGAGTGAGGCAGGGAATAGGGAATGGGCATCAGGAGTGTGTGTGTGTGTGTGTGTGTGTGCAGGGACTGGAGTGAGGCAGGGAATTGGCAAGGGGCTTATTGAATCTATTGGGAGTGTGCAGGAGTGAGGCAGGGGATTGTGAATGGGAATTGTGTGGGTCTTTGTGTGTGTGTGTGGGGAGACAGGAGTGAGGCAGGGAATAGGGATGGGCATCAGGAGTGTGTGTGTGTGTGTGTGTGTGTGTGTGTGTGTGTAGGGACAGGAGTGAGGCAGGGAATAGGGAGTCAGATGCCAACCATAGAGATGTAAATCGCACGAAAAGGTATCAACCATCGGGCAGCCAGCTATCCTGAACTCACCAGGGGACAGTTCTGAAGTCAGTGATGGACCGAAGAGGGGGTGCGGGGTGCTTAGATGAGAGACGGACTTCGCGAACTACGGCTCAGGGAAATAAGCCCCCGGATATCCCGCCTGTAGGACTGCACCTGGGTGAACAATGACTCAGAAATATGTCCGCGGTTATCCGTCCCATACGACTGCGCCTGTGTGAAGTAGGTCTCAGAGAAAACTCCGCGGTTATCCGTACTGTGTCACTGAGCATGCGTGAACTATGTCCCAGAGAAATAGTCCCCGAAAATTCGGCTCTTAGGACTGCGCCTGCGTGAACTAGGACTGAGAAATAAGTCCGCGGTTATGCGTCCTGTGCCACCGCGCCTGCATGAAAAATGAGCGAAATGAGTCTCCGGATATCCGGCCTGTACACCTACGCCTGCGTGAATTATGTCCCAGAGAAATAGTCCCCGGAATTGCGGCCCGTAGGACTGCGCCTACGTGAACTAGGTCTCAGAAATAAGTCCGCGGTTATCCGTCCTGTGCCACTGCGCCTGCGTGAACGAGCTGAGCGTAATGAGTCTCCGGGTATCCGGCAGTACACCTACGCCTGCGTGACCTTTGTCCCAGAGAAATAGTCCCGGGAAACGCGGCCTCTAGGACTGCACCTGCGTGACCTAGGGCTAAGAAATAAGTGCGCGGTTATCTGCCCTGTGCAACTGTGCTTGCGTGAATGATCTCGGCGATATGTCTCCCGATATCTGGCCTGTCAACCTACGCCTGCGTGAATTATGTCCCAGAGAAAAAGTCCCCGGAATTGCGGTCTGTAGGACTGCGCCTGCGCAGACGTGAACTATTTCTCAGAAAAAAGGTCGCGGTTTTCTGTCCTGTTAGATGCCGCCTGTGTGAACTGTCTCAGAGAAATAAGTCCCCGGATATCAGGCCAGTGGGACAGTGCCTGCGTGAAATATCTCTCAGAGAAATGAGTCCCCGGAATTCTGGCCTGTGTTTCATAAATATGTCCCCAGATATGTGTATATATGTGTGTGTGCGTGTGTGTGTGTATGTATATATATATAATCACACACGTATGCATGTAATTATCTATTTATATTTCATATTATATCTATTTATACATCGATATTTATGTTTGTCTACATGTATTAATTATCTAGACATGTCTTTATATTTATAGATTCCCCTCGATTTCCATAATAGTCCTTAATCTATCTCCATATTTATTCTATTTACTTATTTTTGCTTCTATATTCATCTATTGATTTATAGGCCTTGTATACACTTACATATTAGCATTACTAATTGCATGTTTAGGTACATCATTCTTTATAGTTTATTTATTCATATTCATACATTTATTTATGTTTGTATGTCTATACTTATGGTTTCATTTACACAATTATGTATATCTTCAAGATTTCCCACGTTTATTTATTTATATTTAGATATAATTTATATTTAGATCTCTATCTGAGGTCATCTAGGGAGAGACTGTTTTTCCAAATATTTATCCATGTCCTCCAAGTTTCTGAATTCATTAGAATACAGACCTTTATAGTACTTTGGGATTATGTTTTTAATCTCCTTGGGGTCTGTTGTTATTGCCCCTGATTCATCCCTCATCCTGGCTAATCATGTTTGCTCCTTTCTATCTTTGCTAAGCTTTTCCAGAGAACTCTCAATTTTGTTAATTCTTTCATAAAACAAGATTTTAGTTGCATTTATCTTTTGCATTGTCCTCTTGTCTTCCCCCTGGTTTACCTCTGCCCTTATGTTTTTTATATTTTTTTCTCTTGCTAATGGAGGGGTTGTTCTGCTGACTCTGTTTAGTTCTTGGAGGTTTTGTGTTAACGTATCTGTCATACGCCTTGCTTCATTTTCATGTATGTATTCAATGATATCCAGCTACCTCTGATAATTGCCTTTACAGGGTCCAATAAGTTTTGATACACTGTATTCTCGTTCTCATTAGTTTCTAGAAACTTATATACTCTCTGATCTAGGCGTGTACCCATTCATGTCACAGGAGATCGTTCTTCATTCTCCAATTGGTTGCCCTTGCTCTTCGGGACATCCTCTTATTAATCTCCAGCTTTATGGCATAGTGATCTGAGAATTATGTCTGGATAATATCTATGTGTTTAGATTTACTGAGGCTGGACTTGTGTCCCAGCATGAGGTGTATTCTTGAAAGAGATGTGTGTGTGTGTAGGTACAGGAGTGAGGTAGGGAATAGGCAATGGGCATCAGGAGTGTGTATGTATTTTTGTAGTGTCAAGAGTGAGGCAGGGAATAGAGAAGATGCTTCAGGAGTGTGTGTGTGTGTGTAGTGGCAGTAATGGTGCAGCTAATAGGATATGGGCATCAGGAGTGTGTGTCTGTGTGTGTAGGGACAGGAGTGAGGCATGGAATAGGGAAGGGCATCAGGAATCTTTGTGTGTGTGTGTGTGTGTAGTGGCAGGAGTGAGGGAGGGAATAGGGAGGGCCATCAGGAGTGTGTGTATTTATTTGCGTGTGGGGGGGTTGGAGAGAGGCAGAGAAGAGGGAAGGGACTTCAGGTATGTGTGTGTGTGTCTGTGTGTGTAAGGGGAGGAATGAGGCAGGGGATAGGGAAACGGCTTCAGGAGTGTGTGTTTGTGTGTGTGTGTGTGTGTGTGTAGGGTCAGGAGCGAGGCAGACAATAGGGTATGGGCATCAGGAGTATGTGTGTGTGTGTGTGTGTGTGTGTGTGTGTATAATGGCAGGAGTGTGGCAGGGAATAGTGAAGGGGCCCTCGGTGTGTGTGTGTGTGTGTGCGTACAGGAGTGAGCTGGCATAAGGGAAGGAGCTTCTTCAGTGACTTCGAGGTATGCAGGATTGAGGCAGGGAATTGGTATTGGGAATTGTGTTTTTGTGTGTGTGTTCGTGTGTAAGGGCAAGTGTGAGAAAGGGCATAGAGAAGACGTTACCGGCATGTGTGTGTAGTGGCAAAAGTGAGTCAGAGAATGGGGAAGGGGCTTGGAGAGAGACAGAGAGAGGAGAGAGAGAGAGAGAGAGAGAAAGAGAGAGAAAGATCTGAAGTGCGGCAGGGAATACAGAAGGGTCATCAGGTTTTGTGTGTGTGTGTGTAGGGACAGGAGTGAGGCAGGGAATAGGGAATGGGTATCAGGCGTATGTGTGTTTGGGTGTGTGTTTGTGTGTAGGGACTAGAGTGAGGCAGGGAATAGGGAATGGGCTTCAGGGGTGTGTGTGCGTGTGTGTGTTTGTGTGTGTGGGTGGGTGTGTAGTGGCACGAGGGAGGGAGGGAATAGGGATGGGTCATCAGGAGTGTGTGTGTGTGTGTGTGTGTGTGTAGTGGCCCGAGTGAGGGAGGGAATAGCGATGGGCCATCAGGAGTGTGTGTATTTATTTGCCTGTGGGGTGGGGGTTGGGGAGAGGCAGAGAAGAGGGAAGGGACTTCAGGTGTGTGTGTGTGTGTGTGTGTGTGTGTGTCTGTGTGTGTGTGTGTCTGTGTGTGTGTAAGAGGAGGAATGAGGCAGGGAATAGGGAAGGGTTTCAGGATTGTGTGTGTGTGTGTGTGTGTAGGGACAGGAGTGAGGCAGGCAATAGGGAATGGGCATCAGGAGTGTGTGAGTGTGTGTGTGTAGTGGCAGGAGTGAGGCAGGGAATAGTGAAGGGGCCCTCGGTGTGTGTGTGTGTGTACAGGAGTGAGCTGGGATTAGGGAAGGGACTTCTTCCGTGAATTCGAGGTATGCAGCATTGAGGCAGGAAATTGGTATTAGGAATTGTGTTTTTGTGTGTGTGTGTTTCTGTGTAAATGCAAGTGTGAGTAAGGGCATAGAGAAGACGTTACCGGCATGTGTGTGTAGTGGCAAAAGTGAGTCAGAGAATGGGGAAGGGGCTTGGAGAGAGACAGAGAGAGAAGAGAGAGAGAGAGAGATCTGAAGTGAGGCAGGGAATAGGGAATGGGCATCAGGATTGTGTGTGTGCGTGTGTGTGTGTATGTGTGTGTGTGTGTAGGGACCGGAGTGACGCAGCGAATAGGGAATGGGCATCAGGATTGTGTGTGTGTGTGTATGTGTGTGTAGGGACCGGAGTGACGCACCGAATAGGGAATGGGCATCAGGATTGTGTGTGTGTGTGTGTGTAGGGACTGGAGTGAGGCAGGGAATTGGCAAGGGGCTTATTGAATCTATTGGGAGTGTGCAGGAGTGAGGCAGGGGATTGTGAATGGGAATTGTGTGGGTCTTTGTGTGTGTGTGTGGGGAGACAGGAGTGAGGCAGGGAATAGGGATGGGCATCAGGAGTGTGTGTGTGTTTGTGTGTGTAGGGACAGGAGTGAGGCAGGGAATAGGGAGTCAGATGCCAACCATACAGATGTAAATCGCACGAAAAGGTATCAACCATCGGGTAGCCAGCTATCCTGAACTCACCAGGGCACAGTTCTGAAGTCAGTGATGGACCGAAGAGGGGGTGCGGGGCGCTTAGATGAGAGACG
Organism: Tenrec ecaudatus; assembly: GCF_050624435.1. NCBI lineage: Eukaryota > Metazoa > Chordata > Mammalia > Afrosoricida > Tenrecidae > Tenrec > Tenrec ecaudatus. The sequence goes on from NC_134548.1 coordinate 24,854,273, forward strand.
GACTTCGCGAACTACGGCTCAGGGAAATAAGCCCCCGGATATCCCGCCTGTAGGACTGCACCTGGGTGAACAATGACTCAGAAATATGTCCGCGGTTATCCGTCCCATACGACTGCGCCTGTGTGAAGTAGGTCTCAGAGAAAACTCCGCGGTTATCCGTACTGTGCCACTGAGCATGCGTGAACTATGTCCCAGAGAAATAGTCCCCGAAAATTCGGCTCTTAGGACTGCGCCTGCGTGAACTAGGACTGAGAAATAAGTCCGCGGTTATGCGTCCTGTGCCACCGCGCCTGCGTGAAAAATGAGAGAAATGAGTCTCCGGATATCCGGCCTGTGTACCTACGCGTGCGTGAATTATGTCCCAGAGAAATAGTCCCCGGAATTGCGGCCCGTAGGACTGCGCCTGCGTGAACTAGGTCTCAGAAATAAGTCCGCTGTCATCCGTCCTGTGCCACTGCGCCTGCGTGAACGCTTGGGGCTATGTGTCTCCGGTTATCCGGCCGGTAAACCTACGCCTGCGTGAATTATGTCCCAGAGAAATAGTCCCCGGAATTGCGGCCCGTAGGACTGCGCCTGCGTGAACTAGGTCTCAGAAATAAGTCCGCGGTTATCCGTCCTGTGCCACCGCGCCTGCGTGAACGAGCTGAGCGTAATGAGTCTCCGGGTATCCGGCAGTACACCTACGCCTGCGTGACCTTTGTCCCAGAGAAATAGTCCCGGGAAACGAGGCCTCTAGGACTGCACCTGCGTGACCTAGGGCTAAGAAATAAGTGCGCGGTTATCTGCCCTGTGCAACTGTGCTTGCGTGAACGATCTTGGCGATATGTCTCCCGATATCTGGCCTGTCAACCTGCGCCTGCGTGAATTATGTCCCAGAGAAAAAGTCCCCGGAATTGCGGTCTGTAGGACTGCGCCTGCACAGACGTGAACTATTTCTCAGAAAAAAGGTCGCGGTTGTCTGTCCTGTTAGATGCCGCCTGTGTGAACTGTCTCAGAGAAATAAGTCCCCGGATATCAGGCCAGTGGGACAGTGCCTGCGTGAAATATCTCTCAGAGAAATGAGTCCCCGGAATTCTGGCCTGTGTTTCATAAATATGTCCCCAGATATGTGTATATATGTGTGTGTGCGTGTGTGTGTGTATGTGTATGTATATATATATAATCACACACATATGCATGTAATTATTTATATTTCATATTATATCTATTTATACATCGATATTTATGTTTGTCTACATGTATTAATTATCTAGACATGTCTATATTTATAGATTCCCCTCGATTTCCATAATAGTCCTTAATCTATCTCCATATTTATTCTATTTACTTATTTTTGCTTCTATATTCATCTATTGATTTATAGGCCTTGTATACACTTACATATTAGCATTACTAATTGCATGTTTAGGTACATCATTGTTTATAGTTTATTTATTCATATTCATACATTTATTTATGTTTGTATGTCTATACTTATGGTTTCATTTACACAATTATGTATATCTTCAAGATTTCTCACGTTTATTAATTTATATTTAGATATAATTTATATTTAGATCTCTATCTGAGGTCATCTAGGGAGAGACTGTTTTTCCAAATATTTATCCATGTCCTCCAAGTTTCTGAATTCATTAGAATACAGACCTTTATAGTACTTTGGAATTATGTTTTTAATCTCCTTGGGGTCTGTTGTTATTGCCCCTGATTCATCCCCCATCCTGGCTAATCATGTTTGCTCCTTTCTATCTTTGCTAAGCTTTTCCAGAGAACTCTCAATTTTGTTAATTCTTTCATAAAACAAGATTTTAGTTGCATTTATCTTTTGCATTGTCCTCTTGTCTTCCCCCTGGTTTACCTCTGCCCTTATTTTTTTTATATTTATTTCTCTTGCTAATGTAGGGGTTGTTCTGCTGACTCTGTTTAGTTCTTGGAGGTTTTGTGTTAACGTATCTGTCATACGCCTTGCTTCATTTTCATGTATGTATTCAATGATATCCAGCTACCTCTGATAATTGCCTTTACAGGGTCCAATAAGTTTTGATACACTGTATTCTCGTTCTCATTAGTTTCTAGAAACTTACTTATATACTCTCTGATCTAGGCGTGTACCCATTCATGTCACAGGAGATCGTTCTTCATTCTCCAATTGGTTGCCTTTGCTCTTTGGGACATCCTCTTATTAATCTCCAGCTTTATGGCATAGTGATCTGAGAATTATGTCTGGATAATATCTATGTGTTTAGATTTACTGAGGCTGGACTTGTGTCCCAGCATGAGGTGTATTCTTGAAAGAGATGTGTGTGTGTGTGTGTGTGTGTGTGTGTGTGTGTGTAGGTACAGGAGTGAGGTAGGGAATAGGCAATGGGCATCAGGAGTGTGTATGTATTTTTGTAGTGTCAAGAGTGAGGCAGGGAATAGAGAAGATGCTTCAGGAGTGTGTGTGTGTGTGTAGTGGCAGTAATGGTGCAGCTAATAGGATATGGGCATCAGGAGTGTGTGTCTGTGTGTGTAGGGACAGGAGTGAGGCATGGAATAGGGAAGGGCATCAGGAATCTTTGTGTGTGTGTGTGTGTGTAGTGGCAGGAGTGAGGGAGGGAATAGGGAGGGCCATCAGGAGTGTGTGTATTTATTTGCGTGTGGGGGGGTTGGAGAGAGGCAGAGAAGAGGGAAGGGACTTCAGGTATGTGTGTGTGTGTCTGTGTGTGTAAGGGGAGGAATGAGGCAGGGGATAGGGAAACGGCTTCAGGAGTGTGTGTTTGTGTGTGTGTGTGTGTGTGTGTAGGGTCAGGAGCGAGGCAGACAATAGGGTATGGGCATCAGGAGTATGTGTGTGTGTGTGTGTGTGTGTGTATAATGGCAGGAGTGTGGCAGAGAATAGTGAAGGGGCCCTCGGTGTGTGTGTGTGTGTGTGCATACAGGAGTGAGCTGGCATAAGGGAAGGAGCTTCTTCAGTGACTTCGAGGTATGCAGGATTGAGGCAGGGAATTGGTATTGGGAATTGTGTTTTTTTGTGTGTGTTCGTGTGTAAGGGCAAGTGTGAGAAAGGGCATAGAGAAGACGTTACCGGCATGTGTGTGTAGTGGCAAAAGTGAGTCAGAGAATGGGGAAGGGGCTTGGAGAGAGACAGAGAGAGAAGAGAGAGAGAGAGAGAGAGAGAGAAAGAGAGAGAAAGATCTGAAGTGCGGCAGGGAATACAGAAGGGTCATCAGGTTTTGTGTGTGTGTGTGTAGGGACAGGAGTGAGGCAGGGAATAGGGAATGGGTATCAGGCATATGTGTGTTTGGGTGTGTGTTTGTGTGTAGGGACTAGAGTGAGGCAGGGAATAGGGAATGGGCTTCAGGGGTGTGTGTGCGTGTGTGTGTTTGTGTGTGTGGGTGGGTGTGTAGTGGCACGAGGGAGTGAGGGAATAGGGATGGGTCATCAGGAGTGTGTGTGTGTGTGTGTGTGTGTAGTGGCCCGAGTGAGGGAGGGAATAGCGATGGGCCATCAGGAGTGTGTGTATTTATTTGCCTGTGGGGGGGGGTGTTGGGGAGAGGCAGAGAAGAGGGAAGGGACTTCAGGTGTGTGTGTGTGTGTGTGTGTGTGTGTGTGTCTGTGTGTGTGTGTGTCTGTGTGTGTGTAAGAGGAGGAATGAGGCAGGGAATAGGGAAGGGCTTCAGGAGTGTGTGTGTGTGTGTGTGTGTGTAGGGACAGGAGTGAGGCAGGCAATAGGGAATGGGCATCAGGAGTGTGTGTGTGTGTGTGTAGTGGCAGGAGTGAGGCAGGGAATAGTGAAGGGGCCCTCGGTGTGTGTGTGTGTGTACAGGAGTGAGCTGGGATTAGGGAAGGGACTTCTTCCGTGAATTCGAGGTATGCAGCATTGAGGCAGGAAATTGGTATTAGGAATTGTGTTTTTGTGTGTGTGTGTTTCTGTGTAAATGCAAGTGTGAGTAAGGGCATAGAGAAGACGTTACCGGCATGTGTGTGTAGTGGCAAAAGTGAGTCAGAGAATGGGGAAGGGGCTTGGAGAGAGACAGAGAGAGAAGAGAGAGAGAGAGATCTGAAGTGAGGCAGGGAATAGGGAATGGGCATCAGGATTGTGTGTGTGCGTGTGTGTGTGTATGTGTGTGTGTGTGTGTAGGGACCGGAGTGACGCAGCGAATAGGGAATGGGCATCAGGATTGTGTGTGTGTGTGTAGGGACTGGAGTGAGGCAGGGAATTGGCAAGGGGCTTATTGAATCTATTGGGAGTGTGCAGGAGTGAGGCAGGGGATTGTGAATGGGAATTGTGTGGGTCTTTGTGTGTGTGTGTGGGGAGACAGGAGTGAGGCAGGGAATAGGGATGGGCATCAGGAGTGTGTGTGTGTGTGTGTGTGTGTGTAGGGACAGGAGTGAGGCAGGGAATAGGGAGTCAGATGCCAACCATAGAGATGAAAATCGCACGGCAAGGTATCAACCATCGGGTAGCCAGCTATCCTGAACTCACCAGGGCACAGTTCTGAAGTCAGTGATGGACCGAAGAGGGGGTGCGGGCCGCATAGATGAGAGACGGACTTCGCGAACTATGGCTCAGGGAAATAAGCCCCCGGATATCCCGCCTGTAGGACTGCACCTGGGTGAACAATGACTCAGAAATATGTCCGCGGTTATCCGTCCCATACGACTGCGCCTGTGTGAAGTAGGTCTCAGAGAAAACTCCGTGGTTATCCGCACTGTGCCACTGAGCATGCGTGAACTATGTCCCAGAGAAATAGTCCCCGAAAATTCGGCTCTTAGGACTGCGCCTGCGTGAACTAGGACTGAGAAATAAGTCCGCGGTTATGCGTCCTGTGCCACCGCGCCTGCGTGAAAAATGAGAGAAATGAGTCTCCGGATATCCGGCCTGTACACCTACGCCTGCGTGAATTATGTCCCAGAGAAATAGTCCCCGGAATTGCGGCCCGTAGGACTGCGCCTGCGTGAACTAGGGCTGAGAAATAAGTCCGCTGTCATCCGTCCTGTGCCACTGCGCCTGCGTGAACGCTTGGGGCTATGTGTCTCCGGATATCCGGCCGGTAAACCTACGCCAGCGTGAATTATGTCCCAGAGAAATAGTCCCCGGAATTGCGGCCCGTAGGACTGCGCCTGCGTGAACTAGGTCTCAGAAATAAGTCCGCGGTTATCCGTCCTGTGCCACCGCGCCTGCGTGAACGAGCTGAGCGTAATGAGTCTCCGGGTATCCGGCAGTACACCTACGCCTGCGTGACCTTTGTCCCAGAGAAATAGTCCCGGGAAACGCGGCCTCTAGGACTGCACCTGCGTGACCTAGGGCTAAGAAATAAGTGCGCGGTTATCTGCCCTGTGCAACTGTGCTTGTGTGAACGATCTCGGTGATATGTCTCCCGATATCCGGCCTGTCAACCTACGCCTGCGTGAATTATGTCCCAGAGAAAAAGTCCCCGGAATTGCGGTCTGTAGGACTGCGCCTGCGCAGACGTGAACTATTTCTCAGAAAAAAGGTCGCGGTTGTCTGTCCTGTTAGATGCCGCCTGTGTGAACTGTCTCAGAGAAATAAGTCCCCGGATATCAGGCCAGTGGGACAGTGCCTGCGTGAAATATCTCTCAGAGAAATGAGGCCCCGGAAGTCTGGCCTGTGTTTCATAAATATGGCCCCAGATATGTGTATATATGTGTGTGTGCGTGTGTGTGTGTGTATGTGTATGTATATATATATAATCACACACGTATGCATGTAATTATCTATTTATATTTCATATTATATCTATTTATACATCGATATTTATGTTTGTCTACATGTATTAATTATCTAGACATGTCTTTATATTTATAGATTCCCCTCGATTTCCATAATAGTCCTTAATCTATCTCCATATTTATTCTATTTACTTATTTTTGCTTCTATATTCATCTATTGATTTATAGGCCTTGTATACACTTACATATTAGCATTACTAATTGCATGTTTAGGTACATCATTGTTTATAGTTTATTTATTCATATTCATACATTTATTTATGTTTGTATGTCTATACTTATGGTTTCATTTACACAATTATGTATATCTTCAAGATTTCCCACGTTTATTAATTTATATTTAGATATAATTTATATTTAGATCTCTATCTGAGGTCATCTAGGGAGAGACTGTTTTTCCAAATATCCATGTCCTCCAAGTTTCTGAATTCATTAGAATACAGACCTTTATAGTACTTTGGGATTATGTTTTTAATCTCCTTGGGGTCTGTTGTTATTGCCCCTGATTCATCCCTCATCCTGGCTAATCATGTTTGCTCCTTTCTATCTTTGCTAAGCTTTTCCAGAGAACTCTCAATTTTGTTAATTCTTTCATA
>NC_134548.1:24863101-24865601 GCF_050624435.1 Tenrec ecaudatus
ATTGGCAAGGGGCTTATTGAATCTATTGGGAGTGTGCAGGAGTGAGGCAGGGGATTGTGAATGGGAATTGTGTGGGTCTTTGTGTGTGTGTGTGGGGAGACAGGAGTGAGGCAGGGAATAGGGATGGGCATCAGGAGTGTGTGTGTGTGTGTGTGTGTGTGTGTAGGGACATGAGTGAGGCAGGGAATAGGGAGTCAGATGCCAACCATAGAGATGCAAATCGCACGGCAAGGTATCAACCATCGGGTAGCCAGCTATCCTGAACTCACCAGGGGACAGTTCTGAAGTCAGTGATGGACCGAAGAGGGGGTGCGGGCCGCTTAGATGAGAGACGGACTTCGCGAACTACGGCTCAGGGAAATAAGCCCCCGGATATCCCGCCTGTAGGACTGCACCTGGGTGAACAATGACTCAGAAATATGTCCGCGGTTATCCGTCCCATACGACTGCGCCTGTGTGAAGTAGGTCTCAGAGAAAACTCCGCGGTTATCCGTACTGTGCCACTGAGCATGCGTGAACTATGTCCCAGAGAAATAGTCCCCGAAAATTCGGCTCTTAGGACTGCGCCTGCGTGAACTAGGACTGAGAAATAAGTCCGCGGTTATGCGTCCTGTGCCACCGCGCCTGCGTGAAAAATGAGAGAAATGAGTCTCCGGATATCCGGCCTGTGTACCTACGCGTGCGTGAATTATGTCCCAGAGAAATAGTCCCCGGAATTGCGGCCCGTAGGACTGCGCCTGCGTGAACTAGGGCTGAGAAATAAGTCCGCTGTCATCCGTCCTGTGCCACTGCGCCTGCGTGAACGCTTGGGGCTATGTGTCTCCGGATATCCGGCCGGTAAACCTACGCCTGCGTGAATTATGTCCCAGAGAAATAGTCCCCGGAATTGCGGCCCGTAGGACTGCGCCTGCGTGAACTAGGTCTCAGAAATAAGTCCGCGGTTATCCATCCTGTGCCACCGCGCCTGCGTGAACGAGCTGAGCGTAATGAGTCTCCGGGTATCCGGCAGTACACCTACGCCTGCGTGACCTTTGTCCCAGAGAAATAGTCCCGGGAAACGCGGCCTCTAGGACTGCACCTGCGTGACCTAGGGCTAAGAAATAAGTGCGCGGTTATCTGCCCTGTGCAACTGTGCTTGCGTGAACGATTTCGGCGATATGTCTCCCGATATCCGGCCTGTCAACCTATGCCTGCGTGAATTATGTCCCAGAGAAAAAGTCCCCGGAATTGCGGTCTGTAGGACTGCGCCTGCGCAGACGTGAACTATTTCTCAGAAAAAAGGTCGCGGTTGTCTGTCCTGTTAGATGCCGCCTGTGTGAACTGTCTCAGAGAAATAAGTCCCCGGATATCAGGCCAGTGGGACAGTGCCTGCGTGAAATATCTCTCAGAGAAATGAGTCCCCGGAAGTCTGGCCTGTGTTTCATAAATAGGTCCCCAGATATGTGTATATATGTGTGTGTGTGTGTGTGTATGTGTATATATATATATATATATAATCACACACGTATGCATGTAATTATCTATATTTCATATTATATCTATTTTTACATCGATATTTATGTTTGTCTACATGTATTAATTATCTAGACATGTCTTTATATTTATAGATTCCCCTCGATTTCCATAATAGTCCTTAATCTATCTCCATATTTATTCTATTTACTTATTTTTGCTTCTATATTCATCTATTGATTTATAGGCCTTGTATACACTTACATATTAGCATTACTAATTGCATGTTTAGGTACATCATTGTTTATAGTTTATTTATTCATATTCATACATTTATTTATGTTTGTATGTCTATACTTATGGTTTCATTTACACAATTATGTATATCTTCAAGATTTCCCACGTTTATTAATTTATATTTAGATATAATTTATATTTAGATCTCTATCTGAGGTCATCTAGGGAGAGACTGTTTTTCCAAATATCCATGTCCTCCAAGTTTCTGAATTCATTAGAATACAGACCTTTATAGTACTTTGGGATTATGTTTTTAATCTCCTTGGGGTCTGTTGTTATTGCCCCTGATTCATCCCTCATCCTGGCTAATCATGTTTGTTCCTTTCTATCTTTGCTAAGCTTTTCCAGAGAACTCTCAATTTTGTTAATTCTTTCATAAAACAAGATTTTAGTTGCATTTATCTTTTGCATTGTCCTCTTGTCTTCCCCCTGGTTTACCTCTGCCCTTATTTTTTTTATTTTTTTCTCTTGCTAATGGAGGGGTTGTTCTGCTGACTCTGTTTAGTTCTTGGAGGTTTTGTGTTAACGTATCTGTCATACGCCTTGCTTCATTTTCATGTATGTATTCAATGATATCCAGCTACCTCTGATAATTGCCTTTACAGGGTCCTATAAGTTTTGATACACTGTATTCTCATTAGTTTCTAGAAACTTATATACTCTCTGATCTAGGCGTGTACCCATTCATGTCACAGGAGATCGTTCTTCATTCTCCAATTGGTTGCCCTTGCTCTTCGGGACATCCTCTTAT
>NC_134548.1:24868101-24875601 GCF_050624435.1 Tenrec ecaudatus
AGGAGTGAGGCAGGGGATTGTGAATGGGAATTGTGTGGGTCTTTGTGTGTGTGTGTGGGGAGACAGGAGTGAGGCAGGGAATAGGGATGGGCATCAGGAGTGTGTGTGTGTGTGTGTGTGTGTGTGTGTAGGGACAGGAGTGAGGCAGGGAATAGGGAGTCAGACGCCAACCATAGAGATGCAAATCGCACGGCAAGGTATCAACCATCGGGTAGCCAGCTATCCTGAACTCACCAGGGCACAGTTCTGAAGTCAGTGATGGACCGAAGAGGGGGTGCGGGCCGCTTAGATGAGAGACGGACTTCGCGAACTATGGCTCAGGGAAATAAGCCCCCGGATATCCCGCCTGTAGGACTGCACCTGGGTGAACAATGACTCAGAAATATGTCCGCGGTTATCCGTCCCATACGACTGCGCCTGTGTGAAGTAGGTCTCAGAGAAAACTCCGCGGTTATCCGTACTGTGCCACTGAGCATGCGTGAACTATGTCCCAGAGAAATAGTCCCCGAAAATTCGGCTCTTAGGACTGCGCCTGCGTGAACTAGGACTGAGAAATAAGTCCGCGGTTATGCGTCCTGTGCCACCGCGCCTGCGTGAAAAATGAGAGAAATGAGTCTCCGGATATCCGGCCTGTGTACCTACGCGTGCGTGAATTATGTCCCAGAGAAATAGTCCCCGGAATTGCGGCCCGTAGGACTGCGCCTGCGTGAACTAGGGCTGAGAAATAAGTCCGCTGTCATCCGTCCTGTGCCACTGCGCCTGCGTGAACGCTTGGGGCTATGTGTCTCCGGATATCCGGCCGGTAAACCTACGCCTGCGTGAATTATGTCCCAGAGAAATAGTCCCCGGAATTGCGGCCCGTAGGACTGCGCCTGCGTGAACTAGGTCTCAGAAATAAGTCCGCGGTTATCCATCCTGTGCCACCGCGCCTGCGTGAACGAGCTGAGCGTAATGAGTCTCCGGGTATCCGGCAGTACACCTACGCCTGCGTGACCTTTGTCCCAGAGAAATAGTCCCGGGAAACGCGGCCTCTAGGACTGCACCTGCGTGACCTAGGGCTAAGAAATAAGTGCGCGGTTATCTGCCCTGTGCAACTGTGCTTGCGTGAACGATTTCGGCGATATGTCTCCCGATATCCGGCCTGTCAACCTATGCCTGCGTGAATTATGTCCCAGAGAAAAAGTCCCCGGAATTGCGGTCTGTAGGACTGCGCCTGCGCAGACGTGAACTATTTCTCAGAAAAAAGGTCGCGGTTGTCTGTCCTGTTAGATGCCGCCTGTGTGAACTGTCTCAGAGAAATAAGTCCCCGGATATCAGGCCAGTGGGACAGTGCCTGCGTGAAATATCTCTCAGAGAAATGAGTCCCCGGAAGTCTGGCCTGTGTTTCATAAATAGGTCCCCAGATATGTGTATATATGTGTGTGTGTGTGTGTGTATGTGTATATATATATATATATATAATCACACACGTATGCATGTAATTATCTATATTTCATATTATATCTATTTTTACATCGATATTTATGTTTGTCTACATGTATTAATTATCTAGACATGTCTTTATATTTATAGATTCCCCTCGATTTCCATAATAGTCCTTAATCTATCTCCATATTTATTCTATTTACTTATTTTTGCTTCTATATTCATCTATTGATTTATAGGCCTTGTATACACTTACATATTAGCATTACTAATTGCATGTTTAGGTACATCATTGTTTATAGTTTATTTATTCATATTCATACATTTATTTATGTTTGTATGTCTATACTTATGGTTTCATTTACACAATTATGTATATCTTCAAGATTTCCCACGTTTATTAATTTATATTTAGATATAATTTATATTTAGATCTCTATCTGAGGTCATCTAGGGAGAGACTGTTTTTCCAAATATCCATGTCCTCCAAGTTTCTGAATTCATTAGAATACAGACCTTTATAGTACTTTGGGATTATGTTTTTAATCTCCTTGGGGTCTGTTGTTATTGCCCCTGATTCATCCCTCATCCTGGCTAATCATGTTTGTTCCTTTCTATCTTTGCTAAGCTTTTCCAGAGAACTCTCAATTTTGTTAATTCTTTCATAAAACAAGATTTTAGTTGCATTTATCTTTTGCATTGTCCTCTTGTCTTCCCCCTGGTTTACCTCTGCCCTTATTTTTTTTATTTTTTTCTCTTGCTAATGGAGGGGTTGTTCTGCTGACTCTGTTTAGTTCTTGGAGGTTTTGTGTTAACGTATCTGTCATACGCCTTGCTTCATTTTCATGTATGTATTCAATGATATCCAGCTACCTCTGATAATTGCCTTTACAGGGTCCTATAAGTTTTGATACACTGTATTCTCATTCTCATTAGTTTCTAGAAACTTATATACTCTCTGATCTAGGCGTGTACCCATTCATGTCACAGGAGATCGTTCTTCATTCTCCAATTGGTTGCCCTTGCTCTTCGGGACATCCTCTTATTAATCTCCAGCTTTATGGCATAGTGATCTGAGAATTATGTCTGGATAATATCTATGTGTTTAGATTTACTGAGGCTGGGCTTGTGTCCCAGCATGAGGTGTATTCTTGAAAGAGATGTGTGTGTGTGTGTGTGTGTGTGTGTGTGTGTGTGTGTGTGTGTGTGTGTAGGTACAGGAGTGAGGTAGGGAATAGGCAATGGGCATCAGGAGTGTGTATGTATTTTTGTAGTGTCAAGAGTGAGGCAGGAAATAGAGAAGATGCTTCAGGAGTGTGTGTGTGTGTGTGTGTGTGTGTGTGTGTTGTGGCAGTAATGGTGCAGCTAATAGGATATGGGCATCAGGAGTGTGTGTCTGTGTGTGTAGGGACAGGAGTGAGGCATTGAATAGGGAAGGGCATCAGGAATCTTTGTGTGTGTGTGTGTGTGTGTGTGTGTGTGTGTGTGTAGTGGCAGGAGTGAGGGAGGGAATAGGGATGGGCCATCAGGAGTGTGTGTATTTATTTGCGTGTGGGGGGGTTGGAGAGAGGCAGAGAAGAGGGAAGGGACTTCAGGTATGTGTGTGTGTGTCTGTGTGTGTAAGGGGAGGAATGAGGCAGGGGATAGGGAAACGGCTTCAGGAGTGTGAGTTTCTGTGTGTGTGTGTGTGTGTGTGTGTGTGTGTGTGTGTAGTGGCAGTAATGGTGCAGCTAATAGGATATGGGCATCAGGAGTGTGTGTCTGTGTGTGTAGGGACAGGAGTGAGGCATGGAATAGGGAAGGGCATCAGGAATCTTTGTGTGTGTGTGTGTGTGTGTTTGTGTGTGTGTAGTGGCAGGAGTGAGGGAGGGAATAGGGATGGGCCATCAGGAGTATGTGTATTTATTTGCGTGTGGGGGTGTTGGAGAGAGGCAGAGAAGAGGGAAGGGACTTCAGGTATGTGTGTGTGTGTCTGTGTGTGTAAGGGGAGGAATGAGGCAGGGGATAGGGAAACGGCTTCAGGAGTGTGTGTTTGTGTGTGTGTGTGTGTGTGTGTGTGTGTGTGTGTAGGGTCAGGAGCGAGGCAGACAATAGGGTATGGGCATCAGGAGTATGTGTGTGTGTGTGTGTGTGTGTATAGTGGCAGGAGTGTGGCAGGGAATAGTGAAGGGGCCCTCGGTGTGTGTGTGTGTGTGTTTGTGTGTGTGCGTACAAAAGTGAGCTGGCATAAGGGAAGGAGCTTCTTCAGTGACTTCGAGGTATGCAGGATTGAGGCAGGGAATTGGTATTGGGAATTGTGTTTGTGTGTGTGTGTTCGTGTGTAAGGGCAAGTGTGAGTAAGGGCATAGAGAAGACGTTACCGGCATGTGTGTGTAGTGGCAAAAGTGAGTCAGAGAATGGGGAAGGGGCTTGGAGAGAGACAGAGAGAGAAGAGAGAGAGAGAGAAAGAGAGAGAAAGATCTGAAGTGCGGCAGGGAATACAGAAGGGTCATCAGGTTTTGTGTGTGTGTGTGTAGGGACAGGAGTGAGGCAGGGAATAGAGAATGGGTATCAGGCGTATGTGTGTTTGGGTGTGTGTTTGTGTGTAGGGACTAGAGTGAGGCAGGGAATAGGGAATGGGCTTCAGGGGTGTGTGTGCGTGTGTGTGTTTGTGTGTGTGGGTGGGTGTGTAGTGGCACGAGGGAGGGAGGGAATAGGGATGGGTCATCAGGAGTGTGTGTGTGTGTGTGTGTGTGTGTGTGTGTAGTGGCCCGAGTGAGGGAGGGAATAGCGATGGGCCATCAGGAGTGTGTGTATTTATTTGCCTGTGGGGGGGTGGTTGGAGAGAGGCAGAGAAGAGGGAAGGGACTTCAGGTGTGTGTGTGTGTGTGTGTGTGTGTCTGTGTGTGTGTGTGTCTGTGTGTGTGTAAGAGGAGGAATGAGGCAGGGAATAGGGAAGGGCTTCAGGAGTGTGTGTGTGTGTGTGTGTGTAGGGACAGGAGTGAGGCAGGCAATAGGGAATGGGCATCAGGAGTGCGTGTGTGTGTGTGTAGTGGCAGGAGTGAGGCAAGGAATAGTGAAGGGGCCCTCGGAGTGTGTGTGTGTGTACAGGAGTGAGCTGGGATTAGGGAAGGGACTTCTTCCGTGAATTCGAGGTATGCAGCATTGAGGCAGGAAATTGGTATTAGGAATTGTGTTTTTGTGTGTGTGTGTTTCTGTGTAAATGCAAGTGTGAGTAAGGGCATAGAGAAGACGTTACCGGCATGTGTGTGTAGTGGCAAAAATGAGTCAGAGAATGGGGAAGGGGCTTGGAGAGAGACAGAGAGAGAAGAGAGAGAGAGAGAGATATCTGAAGTGAGGCAGGGAATAGGGAATGGGCATCAGGATTGTGTGTGTGTGTGTGTGTGTGTATGTGTGTGTGTGTGTAGGGACCGGAGTGACGCAGCGAATAGGGAATGGGCATCAGGATTGTGTGTGTGTGTGTGTGTGTGTGTGTAGGGACCGGAGTGACGCACCGAATAGGGAATGGGCATCAGGATTGTGTGTGTGTGTGTGTAGGGACTGGAGTGAGGCAGGGAATTGGCAAGGGGCTTATTGAATCTATTGGGAGTGTGCAGGAGTGAGGCAGGGGATTGTGAATGGGAATTGTGTGGGTCTTTGTGTGTGTGTGTGGGGAGACAGGAGTGAGGCAGGGAATAGGGATGGGCATCAGGAGTGTGTGTGTGTGTGTGTGTGTGTGTGTAGGGACAGGAGTGAGGCAGGGAATAGGGAGTCAGATGCCAACCATAGAGATGAAAATCGCACGGCAAGGTATCAACCATCGGGCAGCCAGCTATCCTGAACTCACCAGGGCACAGTTCTGAAGTCAGTGATGGACCGAAGAGGGGGTGCGGGCCGCTTAGATGAGAGACGGACTTCGCGAACTATGGCTCAGGGAAATAAGCCCCCGGATATCCCGCCTGTAGGACTGCACCTGGGTGAACAATGACTCAGAAATATGTCCGCGGTTATCCGTCCCATACGACTGCACCTGTGTGAAGTAGGTCTCAGAGAAAACTTCGCGGTTATCCGTACTGTGCCACTGAGCATGCGTGAACTATGTCCCAGAGAAATAGTCCCCGAAAATTCGGCTCTTAGGACTGCGCCTGCGTGAACTAGGACTGAGAAATAAGTCCGCGGTTATGCGTCCTGTGCCACCGCGCCTGCGTGAAAAATGAGAGAAATGAGTCTCCGGATATCCGGCCTGTACACCTACGCCTGCGTGAATTATGTCCCAGAGAAATAGTCCCCGGAATTGCGGCCCGTAGGACTGCGCCTGCGTGAACTAGGGCTGAGAAATAAGTCCGCTGTCATCCGTCCTGTGCCACTGCGCCTGCGTGAACGCTTGGGGCTATGTGTCTCCGGATATCCGGCCGGTAAACCTACGCCTGCGTGAATTATGTCCCAGAGAAATAGTCCCCGGAATTGCGGCCCGTAGGACTGCGCCTGCGTGAACTAGGTCTCAGAAATAAGTCCGCGGTTATCCGTCCTGTGCCACCGCGCCTGCGTGAACAAGCTGAGCGTAATGAGTCTCCGGGTATCCGGCAGTACACCTACGCCTGCGTGACCTTTGTCCCAGAGAAATAGTCCCGGGAAACGCGGCCTCTAGGACTGCACCTGCGTGACCTAGGGCTAAGAAATAAGTGCGCGGTTATCTGCCCTGTGCAACTGTGCTGGTGTGAACGATCTCGGCGATATGTCTCCCGATATCCGGCCTGTCAACCTACGCCTGTGTGAATTATGTCCCAGAGAAAAAGTCCCCGGAATTGCGGTCTGTAGGACTGCGCCTGCGCAGACGTGAACTATTTCTCAGAAAAAAGGTCGCGGTTGTCTGTCCTGTTAGATGCCGCCTGTGTGAACTGTCTCAGAGAAATAAGTCCCCGGATATCAGGCCAGTGGGACAGTGCCTGCGTGAAATATCTCTCAGAGAAATGAGTCCCCGGAAGTCTGGCCTGTGTTTCATAAATATGTCCCCAGATATGTGTATATATGTGTGTGTGCGTGTGTGTGTGTATGTGTATGTATATATATATAATCACACACGTATGCATGTAATTATCTATTTATATTTCATATTATATCTATTTATACATCGATATTTATGTTTGTCTACATGTATTAATTATCTAGACATGTCTTTATATTTATAGATTCCCCTCGATTTCCATAATAGTCCTTAATCTATCTCCATATTTATTCTATTTACTTATTTTTGCTTCTATATTCATCTATTGATTTATAGGCCTTGTATACACTTACATATTAGCATTACTAATTGCATGTTTAGGTACATCATTGTTTATAGTTTATTTATTCATATTCATACATTTATTTATGTTTGTATGTCTATACTTATGGTTTCATTTACACAATTATGTATATCTTCAAGATTTCCCACGTTTATTAATTTATATTTAGGTATAATTTATATTTAGATATCTATCTGAGGTCATCTAGGGAGAGACTGTTTTTCCAAATATTTATCCATGTCCTCCAAGTTTCTGAATTCATTAGAATACAGACCTTTATAGTACTTTGGGATTATGTTTTTAATCTCCTTGGGGTCTGTTGTTATTGCCCCTGATTCATCCCTCATCCTGGCTAATCATGTTTGCTCCTTTCTATCTTTGCTAAGCTTTTCCAGAGAACTCTCAATTTTGTTAATTCTTTCATAAAACAAGATTTTAGTTGCATTTATCTTTTGCATTGTCCTCTTGTCTTCCCCCTGGTTTACCTCTGCCCTTATTTTTTTTATTTTTTTCTCTTGCTAATGGAGGGGTTGTTCTGCTGACTCTGTTTAGTTCTTGGAGGTTTTGTGTTAACGTATCTGTCATACGCCTTGCTTCATTTTCATGTATGTATTCAATGATATCCAGCTACCTCTGATAATTGCCTTTACAGGGTCCAATAAGTTTTGATACACTGTATTCTCATTCTCATTAGTTTCTAGAAACTTATATACTCTCTGATCTAGGCGTGTACCCATTCATGTCACAGGAGATCGTTCTTCATTCTCCAATTGGTTGCCCTTGCTCTTCGGGACATCCTCTTATTAAT
>NC_134548.1:24880601-24885601 GCF_050624435.1 Tenrec ecaudatus
GTATTAGGAATTGTGTTTTTGTGTGTGTGTGTTTCTGTGTAAATGCAAGTGTGAGTAAGGGCATAGAGAAGACGTTACCGGCATGTGTGTGTAGTGGCAAAAATGAGTCAGAGAATGGGGAAGGGGCTTGGAGAGAGACAGAGAGAGAAGAGAGAGAGAGAGAGATCTGAAGTGAGGCAGGGAATAGGGAATGGGCATCAGGATTGTGTGTGTGTGTGTGTGTGTGTGTATGTGTGTGTGTGTGTAGGGACCGGAGTGACGCAGCGAATAGGGAATGGGCATCAGGATTGTGTGTGTGTGTGTGTGTGTGTGTAGGGACCGGAGTGACGCACCGAATAGGGAATGGGCATCAGGATTGTGTGTGTGTGTGTGTAGGGACTGGAGTGAGGCAGGGAATTGGCAAGGGGCTTATTGAATCTATTGGGAGTGTGCAGGAGTGAGGCAGGGGATTGTGAATGGGAATTGTGTGGGTCTTTGTGTGTGTGTGTGGGGAGACAGGAGTGAGGCAGGGAATAGGGATGGGCATCAGGAGTGTGTGTGTGTGTGTGTGTGTGTGTGTGTGTGTGTGTGTGTGTAGGGACATGAGTGAGGCAGGGAATAGGGAGTCAGATGCCAACCATAGAGATGAAAATCGCACGGCAAGGTATCAACCATCGGGCAGCCAGCTATCCTGAACTCACCAGGGCACAGTTCTGAAGTCAGTGATGGACCGAAGAGGGGGTGCGGGCCGCTTAGATGAGAGACGGACTTCGCGAACTATGGCTCAGGGAAATAAGCCCCCGGATATCCCGCCTGTAGGACTGCACCTGGGTGAACAATGACTCAGAAATATGTCCGCGGTTATCCGTCCCATACGACTGCGCCTGTGTGAAGTAGGTCTCAGAGAAAACTCCGCGGTTATCCGTACTGTGCCACTGAGCATGCGTGAACTATGTCCCAGAGAAATAGTCCCCGAAAATTCGGCTCTTAGGACTGCGCCTGCGTGAACTAGGACTGAGAAATAAGTCCGCGGTTATGCGTCCTGTGCCACCGCGCCTGCGTGAAAAATGAGAGAAATGAGTCTCCGGATATCCGGCCTGTACACCTACGCCTGCGTGAATTATGTCCCAGAGAAATAGTCCCCGGAATTGCGGCCCGTAGGACTGCGCCTGCGTGAACTAGGGCTGAGAAATAAGTCCGCTGTCATCCGTCCTGTGCCACTGCGCCTGCGTGAACGCTTGGGGCTATGTGTCTCCGGATATCCGGCCGGTAAACCTACGCCTGCGTGAATTATGTCCCAGAGAAATAGTCCCCGGAATTGCGGCCCGTAGGACTGCGCCTGCGTGAACTAGGTCTCAGAAATAAGTCCGCGGTTATCCGTCCTGTGCCACCGCGCCTGCGTGAACGAGCTGAGCGTAATGAGTCTCCGGGTATCCGGCAGTACACCTACGCCTGCGTGACCTTTGTCCCAGAGAAATAGTCCCGGGAAACGCGGCCTCTAGGACTGCACCTGCGTGACCTAGGGCTAAGAAATAAGTGCGCGGTTATCTGCCCTGTGCAACTGTGCTTGTGTGAACGATCTCGGCGATATGTCTCCCGATATCCGGCCTGTCAACCTACGCCTGCGTGAATTATGTCCCAGAGAAAAAGTCCCCGGAATTGCGGTCTGTAGGACTGCGCCTGCGCAGACGTGAACTATTTCTCAGAAAAAAGGTCGCGGTTGTCTGTCCTGTTAGATGCCGTCTGTGTGAACTGTCTCAGAGAAATAAGTCCCCGGATATCAGGCCAGTGGGACAGTGCCTGCGTGAAATATCTCTCAGAGAAATGAGTCCCCGGAAGTCTGGCCTGTGTTTCATAAATATGTCCCCAGATATGTGTATATATGTGTGTGTGCGTGTGTGTGTATGTGTATGTATATATATATAATCACACACGTATGCATGTAATTATCTATTTATATTTCATATTATATCTATTTATACATCGATATTTATGTTTGTCTACATGTATTAATTATCTAGACATGTCTTTATATTTATAGATTCCCCTCGATTTCCATAATAGTCCTTAATCTATCTCCATATTTATTCTATTTACTTATTTTTGCTTCTATATTCATCTATTGATTTATAGGCCTTGTATACACTTACATATTAGCATTACTAATTGCATGTTTAGGTACATCATTGTTTATAGTTTATTTATTCATATTCATACATTTATTTATGTTTGTATGTCTATACTTATGGTTTCATTTACACAATTATGTATATCTTCAAGATTTCCCACGTTTATTAATTTATATTTAGGTATAATTTATATTTAGATATCTATCTGAGGTCATCTAGGGAGAGACTGTTTTTCCAAATATTTATCCATGTCCTCCAAGTTTCTGAATTCATTAGAATACAGACCTTTATAGTACTTTGGGATTATGTTTTTAATCTCCTTGGGGTCTGTTGTTATTGCCCCTGATTCATCCCTCATCCTTGCTAATCATGTTTGCTCCTTTCTATCTTTGCTAAGCTTTTCCAGAGAACTCTCAATTTTGTTAATTCTTTCATAAAACAAGATTTTAGTTGCATTTATCTTTTGCATTGTCCTCTTGTCTTCCCCCTGGTTTACCTCTGCCCTTATTTTTATTATATTTTTTTCTCTTGCTAATGTAGGGGTTGTTCTGCTGACTCTGTTTAGTTCTTGGAGGTTTTGTGTTAACGTATCTGTCATACGCCTTGCTTCATTTTCATGTATGTATTCAATGATATCCAGCTACCTCTGATAATTGCCTTTACAGGGTCCAATAAGTTTTGATACACTGTATTCTCGTTCTCATTAGTTTCTAGAAACTTATATACTCTCTGATCTAGGCGTGTACCCATTCATGTCACAGGAGATCGTTCTTCATTCTCCAATTGGTTGCCCTTGCTCTTAAGGGAATAGGGAAGGGGCTTCAGGAGTGTGTGTGTGTGTGTGTGTGTGTGCGTCTGTAGGGCCACGAGTGAGACAGGGAATAGTGAAGAGTCATCAGAGGTGTGTGTGTGTGTTTGTGTGTTTAGGGGCAGGAGTGAGGCAGGGATTAGGGAAGGGGCATCAGGAGTGATTTTGTGTGTCTGCGCGTGTGTGTGTGTGTTTAGGCAAAAGAGAGAGCCAGGGAATAGGGAATGGGCATCTGGAGTGTGTGTGTGTGTGTGTGTGTGTGTGTGTGTGTAGTGGCAAGAGTGAGTCAGGGAATGGGGAAGGGGCATCGAGAGACAGACAGAGAGAGAGAAGTGTATGAAGTGAGGCAGGAAATAAGGAATGGGCATCAAGTGTGTGTGTGTGTGTGGGTTTGTTGGGGTAGGAGAGAGGCAGGGAATAGGGAGGGGCTTCAGTATTGTGTGTGTGTGTATGTGTGTGTAGGGACAGGAGTGAGGCAGGCAATAGGGAATAGGTACCAGGAGGATGTGCGTATGGGTGTGTGTAGGGACAAGAGTGAGGCCGGGAATAGGGTAGGGGTTTCGGGAGTGTGTTTGTGTGTGTGTAGGGCCTACAGTGAGGCAGGGTATAGAGAAGGGGCTTCAGGAGTGTGTGTGTGTGTGTGTTTTTGCAGGGAAAGGAGTGAGGCAGGGATTAGGGAAGGGGCATCAGGAGTGATTTTGTGTGCCTGCGTGTGTGTGTGTGTGTGTGTATGTTTAGGCACAAGAGAGAGCCAGGGAAAAGGGAATGGGCATCTGGAGTGTGTGTGTGTGTGTGTGTGTGTGTGTGTGTGTGTGTGTGTGTGTGTAGGGACAGGAGTGAGGCAGGGAATAGGTAAGGGGCTTCGGGAGTGTGTGTAGGGACTAGAGTGAGGCAGAGAATAGGGAATGGGCATCAGGAGTGTGTGTGTTTGTGTGTGTGTGTGTGTTTGTATGTCCGTAGGGCCAGGAGTGAGGCAGGGAATAGGGAAGAGTCATCAGAGGTGTGTGTGTGTGTGTGTGTGTGTGTGTGTGTGTGTGTGTAGGGACAAGAGTGAGGCAGGGAATAGGGAACGGGCTTCGGGAGTGTGTGTTTTTGTGTGTATAGGGACTAGAGTGAGGCAGGGAATAGGGAAGGGGCTTCAGGAGTGTGTGTGTGTGTGTGTGTGTGTGTGTGTGTCTGTAGGGCCAGGAGTGAGACAGGGAATAGGGAAGAGTCATCGGAGGTGTGTGTGTGTGTGTGTTTGTGTGTTTAGGGGCAGGAGTGAGGCAGGAAATAGGGAAGGGGCATAAGGAATCTTTGTGTCTGTGTGGGGGGGGTTGGAGAGAGGCAGAGAATAGGGAAGGGACTTCAGGGGTGTGTGTGTATGTCTGTCTGTGTGTGTAGTGGCAGGAGTGAGTAAGGGAATAGGTAACGGTCATCAGGATTTTGTGCGTGTGTGTGTCTGTTTGTGTGTGTGTGTGTGTAGGGACAGGAGTGAGGCAAGGAATAGGCAATGGGCATCAGGAATGTGTGTGTATTTTTGTAGGGGCAAGAGTGAGGCAGGGAATAGAGAAGATGCTTCAGGCCTGTGTGTGTGTGTGTGTGTTTGTGTGTGTAGTTAGAGGAGTGAGGCAGGGATTAGGGAAGGGGCTTCAGGAGTGTGTGTGTGTGTGTAGGGGCAGGAGTGAGGCAGGGAATAGGGAATGGGCATCAGGAGTATGTGTGTATGGGTGTGTGTGTGTGTGTGTGTGTGTGTGTGTGTGTGTGTGTGTAGGGGTAGGAGTGAGGCAGGGCGTAGAGAAGACGTTTCAGGCATGTGTGTGTAGTGGCAAGACTGAGTCAGGGAATGGGGAAGGGGCATGGTGAGAGAGAGAGAGACAGAGAGACAGAGACAGAGAGAGAAGGGTCTGAAGTGGGGCAGGGAATAGGGAAGGGGCTTCAGGAGTGTGTGTGTGTGTGTGTGTGTGTGAGTTTGTGTAGCGATAGGAATAAAATAAGGAATAAGGAATTGGCACCAGAAGTGTGTGTGTGTGGGTGTGTGGTTATATGGGAAGGAGTGAGGTAGGAAATAGGCAATGGGCATGAGGAGTGTGCGTGCGATGGTG
>NC_134548.1:24893101-24905601 GCF_050624435.1 Tenrec ecaudatus
CGTTTCAGGCATGTGTGTGTAGTGGCAAGACTGAGTCAGGGAATGGGGAAGGGGCATGGTGAGAGAGAGAGAGACAGAGAGACAGAAACAGAGAGAGAGAAGGGTCTGAAGTGGGGCAGGGAATAGGGAAGGGGCTTCACGAGTATGTGTGTGTGTGTGTGTGTGTGAGTTTGTGTAGCGATAGGAGTAAGGTAGGGAATAAGGAATTGGCACCAGAAGTGTGTGTGTGGGGGTGTGTGGTTATAGGGGCAGGAATGAGGCAGGGATTAGGCAATGGGCATCAGGAGTGTGCGTGTGATGGTGGCAGGAGAGAGGCCGAGAACAGGCAATGGGCTTCAAGAGTGAGGCAGGGAATAGAGAAGATGCTTCAGGCATGTGTGTCTGTCTGTGTGTGTGTGTGTGTGTGTAGGCAGGAATCAGGCAGGGAATATGTTAGGGGCTTCAGGAGTAAATGTGTGTGGTGTTTGTAGAGGTAGAAGTGAGGCAGGGAATAGGGAAACGGCTTCAGGAGTGTGTGTGTGTGTGTGTGTGTGTGTGTGTGTGTTTGTGCAGGGAAAGGAGTGAGGCAGGGATTAGGGAAGGGGCATCAGGAGTGATTTTGTGTGTCTGCGTGTGTGTGTGTGTGTGTGTATGTTTAGGCACAAGAGAGAGCCAGGGAATAGGGAATGGGCATCTGGAGTGTGTGTGTGTGTGTGTAGGGAGAGGAGTGAGGCAGGGAATACGGAACGGGCTTCGGGAGTGTGTGTTTTTGTGTGTGTAGGGACTAGAGTGAGGCAGGGAATAGGGAATGGGCATCAGGAGTGTGTGTGTTTGTGTGTGTGTGTGTGTGTGTGTCCGTAGGGCCAGGAGTGAGGCAGGGAAAAGGGAAGAGTCATCAGAAGTGTGTGTGTGTGTCTGTGTGTGTGTGTGTGTGTAGGGACAAGAGTGAGGCAGGGAATAGGGAATGGGCTTCGGGAGTGTGTGTGTTTGTGTGTGTAGGCACTAGAGTGAGGCAGGGAATAGGGAAGGGGCTTCAGGAGTGTGTGTGTGTGTGTGTGTGTGTGTGTGTGCGTCTGTAGGGCCAGGAGTGAGACAGGGAATAGGGAAGAGTCATCAGAGGTGTGTGTGTGTGTTTGTGTGTTTAGGGGCAGGAGTGAGGCAGGGATTAGGGAAGGGGCATCAGGAGTGATTTTGTGTGTCTGCGCGTGTGCGTGTGTGTTTAGGCAAAAGAGAGAGCCAGGGAATAGGGAATGGGCATCTGGAGTGTGTGTGTGTATGTGTGTGTGTGTGTGTGTGTGTGTGTAGTGGCAAGAGTGAGTCAGGGAATGGGGAAGGGGCATCGAGAGACAGACAGAGAGAGAGAAGTGTCTGAAGTGAGGCAGGAAATAAGGAATGGGCATCAAGTGTGTGTGTGTGTGTGTGTGTGGGTTTGTTGGGGTAGGAGAGAGGCAGGGAATAGGGAGGGGCTTCAGTATTGTGTGTGTGTGTATGTGTGTGTAGGGACAGGAGTGAGGCAGGCAATAGGGAATAGGTACCAGGAGTATGTGCGTATGGGTGTGTGTAGGGACAAGAGTGAGGCCGGGAATAGGGTAGGGGTTTCGGGAATGTGTTTGTGTGTGTGTAGGGCCTACAGTGAGGCAGGGTATAGAGAAGGGGCTTCAGGAGTGTGTGTGTGTGTGTGTGTGTGTTTGCAGGGAAAGGAGTGAGGCAGGGATTAGGGAAGGGGCATCAGGAGTGATTTTGTGTGTCTGCGTGTGTGTGTGTGTGTGTATGTTTAGGCACAAGAGAGAGCCAGGGAAAAGGGAATGGGCATCTGGAGTGTGTGTGTGTGTGTGTGTGTGTGTGTGTGTGTAGGGACAGGAGTGAGGCAGGGAATAGGGAATGGGCATCAGGAGTGTGTGTGTTTGTGTGTGTGTGTGTGTGTTTGTGTGTCCGTAGGGCCAGGAGTGAGGCAGGGAATAGGGAAGAGTCATCAGAGGTGTGTGTGTGTGTGTGTGTGTGTGTGTGTGTAGGGACAAGAGGGAGGCAGGGAATAGGGAACGGGCTTCGGGAGTGTGTGTTTTTGTGTGTGTAGGGACTAGAGTGAGGCAGGGAAAAGGGAAGGGGCTTCAGGAGTGTGTGTGTGTGTGTGTGTGTGCGTCTGTAGGGCCAGGAGTGAGACAGGGAATAGGGAAGAGTCATCAGAGGTGTGTGTGTGTGTGTGTGTTTGTGTGTTTAGGGGCAGGAGTGAGGCAGGAAATAGGGAAGGGGCATGAGGAATCTTTGTGTCTGTGTGGGGGGGGTTGGAGAGAGGCAGAGAATAGGGAAGGGACTTCAGGGGTGTGTGTGTATGTCTGTCTGTGTGTGTAGTGGCAGGAGTGAGTAAGGGAATAGGTAACGGTCATCAGGATTTTGTGCGTGTGTGTATGTGTGTGTGTGTGTAGGGGCAGGAGTGAGGCAGGGAGTAGGGAATGGGCATCAGGAGTATGTGTGTATGGGTGTGTGTGTGTGTGTGTGTAGGGGCAGGAGTGAGGCAGGGCGTAGAGAAGACGTTTCAGGCATGTGTGTGTAGTGGCAAGACTGAGTCAGGGAATGGGGAAGGGGCATGGTGAGAGAGAGAGAGACAGAGAGACAGAGACAGAGAGAGAAGGGTCTGAAGTGGGGCAGGTAATAGGGAAGGGGCTTCAGGAGTGTGTGTGTGTGTGTGTGTGTGAGTTTGTGTAGCGATAGGAATAAGGTAAGGAATAAGGAATTGGCACCAGAAGTGTGTGTGTGTGGGTGTGTGGTTATATGGGCAGGAGTGAGGTAGGAAATAGGCAATGGGCATGAGGAGTGTGCGTGCGATGGTGGCAGGAGTGAGGCAGGGAACAGGCAATGGGCTTCAGGAGTGTGTTCGTGTTTGTGTGTGTGTGTAGAGCAGGAGTGAGGCAGGGAATAGGGATGGGTCATCAGGAGTGTGTGTATGTGTGTGTTTGTGTGTGTAGGGGTTGGACAGAGGCAGGGAATAAGGAGTGGGCATAAAGATTGTGTGCATGTGTGTGTGTGTAAGGGCAGGAATGAGGCAGGGAATTGGAAATGGGAATTGTGTGTGAGTGTAGGTACAGGAATGAGGCAGCTAATTGTGAACGGGCATCAGGAGTGTGTATGAATTTTTGTAGGGTCAAGAATGAGGCAGGGAATAGAGAAGATGCTTCAGGCGTGTGGGTCTGTGTGTGTGTGTGTGTGTGTGTGTGTGTGTGTGTAGTGGCAGGAATCAGGCAGGGAATATGTTAGGGCCTTCAGGAGTAAGTGTGTGTGGTGTTTGTAGAGGTAGATGTGAGGCAGGGAATAGGCAAACGGCTTCAGGAGTGTGTGTGTGTGTGTGTGTGTGTGTGTGTGTAGTGGCAGGAGTGAGGAAGGGAATAGGGAAGGGGCTTCAGGAATGTGTGTGGGGGTTGAGGAGTGAGGCAGCAATAGGAAAGTGGGTTATTGAATCTACTGGGGGTGTGCAGGTGTGAATCAGGGATTTGGGAATGGGAATTGTGAGTCTGTGTGTGTTTAGAAACAGCAGTAACGCAGGGAATAGGCAATTAGCATAGCGAGTGTGCGTGTATTTTTGTAGGGACAAGTGTGAGGCAGTAACTATAAAAGATACTTCAGTCGTGACTGTGTGTGTGTGTGTGTGTGTAGTGTCAGTAATGGTGCAGCTAATAGGATATGGGCATCAGGAGAGTGTGTCTGTGTGTGTAGGGACAGGAGTGAGGCAGGGAATAGGGAGGGGGCTTCAGGTGTGTGTGTGTGTTGGTGCAGAAGTGAGGCAGGGTTGTATGGAAGGGGCTTCTTGAATCTATTGTGGGTGTGCAGGAGTGAGGCAGGGAATTGGGATTAGGAATGGTGTGTGTGTGTGTGTGTGTGTAGAGACAGAGTGAGGCGGGGCATTGGGAAGGATTTTCAGGAGTATGTGTGTGCATGTGCCTTTAGGGACAGGAATGTGGCAGGCATCAGGAGTGTGTGTATGGGCAGGAGTGAGGCATGGAATAGGGAAGGGCATCAGGAGTGTTTGTGTTTGTGTGTGTGTGTGTGTGTGTGTAGGGACAGGAGTGAGGCAGGTAATAGGGTAGGGGTTTCAGGAGTGTGTTTGTGTGTGTGTAGGGCTAAAGTGAGGCAGGGTATAGAGAAGGGGCTTCAGGAGTGTGAGTGTGTGTGTGTGTGTGTGTGTTTGTGCAGGGAAAGGAGTGAGGCAGGGATTAGGGAAGGGGCATCAGGAGTGATTTTGTGTGTCTGCGCGCGTGTGTGTATGTGTTTAGGCAAAAGAGAGAGCCAGGGAATAGGGAATGGGCATCTAGAGTGTGTGTGTGTGTGTGTGTGTGTGTGTGTGTAGTGGCAAGAGTGAGTCAGGGAATGGGGAAGGGGCATCGAGAGACAGACAGAGAGAGAGAAGTGTCTGAAGTGAGGCAGGAAATAAGGAATGGGCATCAAGTGTGTGTGTGTGTGTGTGTGTGTGTGTGTGTGTGTGTGTGTGGGTTTGTTGGGGTAGGAGAGAGGCAGGGAATAGGGAGGGGCTTCAGTATTGTGTGTGTGTATGTGTGTGTAGGGACAGGAGTGAGGCAGGCAATAGGGAATAGGTACCAGGAGTATGTGCGTATGGGTGTGTGTAGGGACAAGAGTGAGGCCGGGAATAGGGTAGGGGTTTCGGGAGTGTGTTTGTATGTGTGTAGGGCCTACAGTGAGGCAGGGTATAGAGAAGGGTCTTCAGGAGTGTGTGTGTGTGTGTGTGTGTGTGTGTGTGTGTGTGTGTGTGAGTGTCTGCAGGGAAAGGAGTGAGGCAGGGATTAGGGAAGGGGCATCAGGAGTGATTTTGTGTGTCTGCGTGTGTGTGTGTGTGTGTGTATGTTTAGGCACAAGAGAGAGCCAGGGGAAAGGGAATGGGCATCTGGAGTGTGTGTGTGTGTGTGTGTGTGTGTAGGGACAGGAGTGAGGCAGGGAATAGGTAAGGGGCTTCGGGAGTGTGTGTAGGGACTAGAGTGAGGCAGGGAATAGGGAATGGGCATCAGGAGTGTGTGTGTTTGTGTGTGTGTGTGTGTTTTTGTGTCCGTAGGGCCAGGAGTGAGGCAGGGAATAGGGAAGAGTCATCAGAGGTGTGTGTGTGTATGTGTGTGTGTGTGTGTGTAGGGACAAGAGGGAGGCAGGGAATAGGGAACGGGCTTCGGGAGTGTGTGTTTTTGTGTGTGTAGGGACTAGAGTGAGGCAGGGAATAGGGAAGGGGCTTCAGGAGTGTGTGTGTGTGTGTGTGTGTGTGTGTGTGTGTGTGCGTCTGCAGGGCCAGGAGTGAGACAGGGAATAGGGAAGAGTCATCAGAGGTGTGTGTGTGTGTGTTTGTGTGTTTAGGGGCAGGAGTGAGGCAGGAAATAGGGAAGGGGCATAAGGAATCTTTGTGTCTGTGTGGGGGGGGTTGGAGAGAGGCAGAGAATAGGGAAGAGACTTCAGGGGTGTGTGTGTATGTCTGTTTGTGTGTGTAGTGGCAGGAGTGAGTAAGGGAATAGGTAACGGTCATCAGGATTTTGTGCGTGTGTGTGTCTGTGTGTGTGTGTGTGTGTGTAGGGACAGGAATGAGGCAGGGAATAGGCAATGGGCATCAGGAATGAGTGTGTATTTTTGTAGGGGCAAGAGTGAGGCAGGGAATAGAGAAGATGCTTCAGGCCTGTGTGTGTGTGTGTTTGTTTGTGTGTGTAGTTAGAGGAGTGAGGCAGGGATTAGGGAAGGAGCTTCAGGAGTGTGTGCGTGCGTGTGTGTGTGTGTAGGGGCAGGAGTGAGGCAGGGAGAAGAGAAGACGTTTCAGGCATGTGTGTGTAGTGGCAAGACTGAGTCAGGGAATGGGGAAGGGGCATGGTGAGAGAGAGAGAGACAGAGAGACAGAGACAGAGAGAGAGAAGGGTCTGAAGTGGGGCAGGGAATAGGGAAGGGGCTTCAGGAGTGTGTGTGTGTGTGTGTGTGTGTGTAAGTTTGTGTAGCGATAGGAGTAAGGTAGGGAATAAGGAATTGGCACCAGAAGTGTGTGTGTGTGGGTGTGTGGTTATATGGGCAGGAGTGAGGTAGGAAATAGGCAATGGGCATGAGGAGTGTGCGTGCGATGGTGGCAGGAGTGAGGCAGGGAACAGGCAATGGGCTTCAGGAGTGTGTTCGTGTTTGTGTGTGTGTGTAGAGCAGGAGTGAGGCAGGGAATAGGGATGGGTCATCAGGAGTGTGTGTATGTGTGTGTTTGTGTGTGTAGGGGTTGGACAGAGGCAGGGAATTGGTAGTGGGCATAAAGATTGTGTGCATGTGTGTGTGTGTAAGGGCAGGAATGAGGCAGGGAATTGGAAATGGGAATTGTGTGTGAGTGTAAGTACAGGAATGAGGCAGCTAATTGTCAACGGGCATCAGGAGTGTGTATGAATTTTTGTAGGGTCAAGAGTGAGGCAGGGAATAAAGAAGATGCTTCAGGCGTGTGTGTGTGTGTGTGTGTGTGTGTGTGTGTAGTGGCAGGAATCAGGCAGGGAATATGTTAGGGGCTTCAGGAGTAAGTGTGTGTGGTGTTTGTAGAGGTAGGAGTGAGGCAGGGAATAGGGAAACGGCTTCAGGAGTGTGTGTGTGTGTGTGTGTGTGTGTGTGTGTAGTGGCAGGAGTGAGGAAGGGAATAGGTAACGGTCATCAGGATTTTGTGCGTGTGTGTGTGGGTGTGTAGGGACAGGAGTGAGGCAGGGAATAGGCAATGGGCATCAGGAATGTGTGTGTATTTTTGTAGGGGCAAGAGTGAGGCAGGGAATAGAGAAGATGCTTCGGGCCTGTGTGTGTGTGTGTGTGTGTTTGTGTGTAGTTAGAGGAGTGAGGCAGGGAATAGGGAAGGTGCGTCCTCATTGTACTGGGGGTATGCAGGAGTGAGGCAGGGATTAGGGAAGGGGCTTCGGGAGTGTGTGTGTGTGTGTGTGTGTGTGTGTGTAGGGGCAGGAGTGAGGCAGGGAATAGGGTATGGGCATCAGGAGTATGTGTGTATGGGTGTGTGTGTGTGTGTTTAGGGGCAGGAGTGAGGCAGGGCGTAGAGAAGACGTTTCAGGCATGTGTGTGTAGTGGCAAGACTGAGTCAGGGAATGGGGAAGGGGCATGGTGATAGAGAGAGAGACAGAGAGACAGAGACTGAGAGAGAGAAGGGTCTGAAGTGTTGCAGGGAATAGGGAAGGGGCTTCAGGAGTATGTGTGTGTGTGTGAGTTTGTGTAGCGATAGGAGTAAGGTAGGGAATAAGGAATTGGCACCAGAAGTGTGTGTGTGGGGGTGTGTGGTTATAGGGGCAGAAATGAGGCAGGGAATAGGCAATGGGCATCAGGAGTGTGCATGTGATGGTGGCAGGAGAGAGGCCGAGAACAGGCAATGGGCTTCAGGAGTGTGTGCGTGTTTGTGTGTAGAGCAGAAGTGAGGCAGGGAATAGGGATGGGTCATCAGGAGTGTGTGTATGTGTGTGTTTGTGTGTGTAGGGGTTGGACAGAGGCAGGGAATAGGGAGTGGGCATAAAGATTGTGTGCATGTGTGTGTGTGTAAGGGCAGGAATGAGGCAGGGAATTGGAAATGGGAATTGTGTGTGTGTGTAAGTACAGGAATGAGGCAGCTAATTGTCAACGGGCATCAGGAGTGTGTATGAATTTTTGTAGCGTCAAGAGTGAGGCAGGGAATAGAGAAGATGCTTCAGGCGTGTGTGTCTGTGTGTGTGTGTGTGTGTGTGTGTGTGTAGGCAGGAATCAGGCAGGGGATATGTTAGGGGCTTCAGGAGTAAGTGTGTGTGGTGTTTGTAGAGGTAGAAGTGAGGCAGGGAATAGGGAAACGGCTTCAGGAGTGTGTGTGTGTGTGTGTGTGTGTAGTGGCAGGAGTGAGGAAGGGAATAGGGAAGGGGCTTCAGGAATGTGTGTGGGGGTTGAGGAGTGAGGCAGCAATAGGAAAGTGGGTTATTGAATCTACTGGGGGTGTGCAGGTGTGAATCAGGGAGTTAGGAATGGGAATTGTGAGTCTGTGTGTGTGTAGAAACAGCAGTAACGCAGGGAATAGGCAATTAGCATAGCGAGTGTGCGTGTATTTTTGTAGGGGAAAGGGTGAGGCAAGAACTATAAAAGATACTTCAGTCGTGAGTGTGTGTGTGTGTGTGTGTGTGTGTGTAGAGTCAGTAATGGTGCAGCAAATAGGATATGGGCATCAGGAGAGTGTGTCTGTGTGTGTAGGCACAGGAGTGATGCAGGAATAGGGAGCGGGCTTCAGGAGTGTGTGTGTGTTGGTGCAGAAGTGAGGCAGGGTTGTATGGAAGGGGCTTCTTGAATCTATTGTGGGTGTGCAGGAGTAAGGCAGGGAATTGGGGTTAGGAATGGTGTGTGCGTGTGTGTGCAGAGACAGGAGTGAGGCGGGGCATTGGGAAGGATTTTCAGGAGTGTGTGTGTGTGTGTGTGTGTATGTAGTGGCAAGAGTGAGTCAGTGAATGGGGAAGGGGCATCGAGAGACAGAGAGAGAGAAGTGTCTGAAGTGAGGCAGGAAATAAGGAATGGGCATCAAGTATGTGTGTGTGTGTGTGTGTGTGTGGGTTTGTTGGGGTAGGAGAGAGGCAGGGAATAGGGAGGGGCTTCAGTATTGTGTGTGTGTATGTGTGTGTAGGGACAGGAGTGAGGCAGGCAATAGGGGATAGGTACCAGGAGGATGTGCGTATGGCTGTGTGTAGGGACAAGTGTGAGGCCGGGAATAGGGTAGGGGTTTCGGGAGTGTGTTTGTGTGTGTGTAGGGCCTACAGTGAGGCAGGGTATTGAGAAGGGGCTTCAGGAGTGTGAATGTGTGTGTGTGTGTGTTTGTGCAGGGAAAGGAGTGAGGCAGGGATTAGGGAAGGGGCTTCAGGAGTGTGTGTGTGTGTGTGTGTGTGTGTGTAGGGGCAGGAGTGAGGCAGGGAATAGGGAATGGGCATCAGGGTATGTGTGTATGGATGTGTGTGTGTGTGTGTACGGGCAGGAGTGAGGCAGGGCGTAGAGAAGACGTTTCAGGCATGTGTGTGTAGTGGCAAGACTGAGTCAGGGAATGGGGAAGGGGCATGGTGAGAGAGAGAGAGAGACAGAGAGACAGAGACAGAGAGAGAGAAGGGTCTGAAGTGGGGCAGGGAATAGGGAAGGGGCTTCAGGAGTATGTGTGTGTGTGTGTGTGTGTGTGTGTGTGTGTGTGTGTGAGTTTGTGTAGCGATAGGAGTAAGGTAGGGAATAAGGAATTGGCACCAGAAGTGTGTGTGTGTGGGTGTGTGGTTATAGGGGCAGGAATGAGGCAGGGAATAGGCAATGGGCATCAGGAGTGTGCGTGTGATGGTGGCAGGAGTGAGGCAGGGAACAGGCAATGGGCTTCAGGAGTATGTTCGTGTTTGTGTGTGTGTGTAGAGCAGGAGTGAGGCAGGGAATAGGGATGGGTCATCAGGAGTGTGTGTATGTGTGTGTTTGTGTGTGTAGGGGTTGGACAGAGGCAGGGAACAGGGAGTGGGCATAAAGATTGTGTACATGTGTGTGTGTGTAAGGGCAGGAATGAGGCAGGGAATTGGAAATGGGAATTGTGTGTGTGTGTGTAGGTACAGGAATGAGGCAGCTAATTGTCAACGGGCATCAGGAGTGTGTATGAATTTTTGTAGGGTCAAGAGTGAGGCAGGGAATAGAGAAGATGCTTCAGGCCTGCGTGTGTGTGTGTGTGTGTGTGTGTGTAGTGGCAGGAATCAGGCAGGGAATATGTTAGGGGCTTCAGGAGTAAGTGTGTGTGGTGTTTGTAGAGGTAGAAGTGAGGCAGGGAATAGGGAAACGGCTTCAGGAGTGTGTGTGTGTGTGTGTGTGTGTGTGTGTAGTGGCAGGAGTGAGGAAAGGAATAGGGAAGGGGCTTCAGGAATGTGTGTGGGGGTTGAGGAGTGAGGCAGCAATAGGAAAGTGGGTTATTGAATCTACTGGGGGTGTGCAGGTGTGAATCAGGGATTTGGGAATGGGAATTGTGAGTCTGTGTGTGTGTAGAAACAGCAGTAACACAGGGAAGAGGCAATTAGCATAGCGAGTGTGCGTGTATTTTTGTAGGGGCAAGGGTGAGGCAGGAACTATAAAAGATACTCCAGTCGTGAGTGTGTGTGTGTGTGTAGTGTCAGTAATGGTGCAGCAAATAGGATATGGGCATCAGGAGAGTGTGTCTGTGTGTGTAGGGACAGGAGTGAGGCAGGGAATAGGGAGGGGGCTTCAGGAGTGTGTGTTTATTGGTGCAGAAGTGAGGCAGGGTTGTATGGAAGGGGCTTCTTGAATCTATTGTGGGTGTGCAGGAGTGAGGCAGGGGATTTGGGATTAGGAATGGTGTGTGTGTGTGTGTGTGTGCAGAGACAGGAGTGAGGCGGGGAATTTGGAAGGATTTTCAGGAGTGTGTGTGTGCATGTGCCTTTAGGGACAGGAATGTGGCAGGCATCAGGAGTGTGTGTATGGGCAGGAGTGAGGCAGGAATAGGGAAGGGCATCAGGAGTGTTTGTGTGTGTGTGTTTGTGTATGTAGTGGCAAGAGTGAGTCAGGGAATGGGGAAGGGGCATCGAGAGACAGACAGAGAGAGAGAAGTGTCTGAAGTGAGGCAGGAAATAAGGAATGGGCATCAAGTGTGTGTGTGTGTGTGTGTGTGTGTGTGTGTGTGTGTGTGTGTGGGTTTGTTGGGGTAGGAGAGAGGCAGGGAATAGGGAGGGGCTTCAGTATTGTGTGTGTGTGTATGTGTGTGTAGGGACAGGAGTGAGGCAGGCAATAGGGAATAGGTACCAGGAGTATGTGCGTATGGGTGTGTGTAGGGACAAGAGTGAGGCCGGGAATAGGGTAGGGGTTTCGGGAAAGTGTTTGTGTGTGTGTAGGGCCTACAATGAGGCAGGGTATAGAGAAGGGGCTTCAGGAGTGTGAGTGTGTGTGTGTGTGTGTTTGTGCAGGGAAAGGAGTGAGGCAGGGATTAGGGAAGGGGCATCAGGAGTGATTTTGTGTGTCTGCGTGTGTGTGTGTGTGTATGTTTAGGCACAAGAGAGAGCCAGGGAATAGGGAATGGGCATCTGGAGTGTGTGTGTGTGTGTGTGTGTGTGTGTGTGCGTGTGTGTGTGTAGGGACAGGAGTGAGGCAGGGAATAGGTAAGGGGCTTCGGGAGTGTGTGTTTTTGTGTGTGTAGGGACTAGAGTGAGGCAGGGAATAGGGAATGGGCATCAGGAGTGTGTGTGTTTGTGTGTGTGTGTGTGTTTGTGTGTCCGTAGGGCCAGGAGTGAGGCAGGGAATAGGGAAGAGTCATTAGAGGTGTGTGTGTGTGTGTGTGTGTGTGTGTGTGTGTGTGTGTGTGTAGGGACAAGAGTGAGGCAGGGAATAGAGAAGATGCTTCAGGCCTGCGTGTGTGTGTGTGTGTGTGTGTGTGTAGTGGCAGGAATCAGGCAGGGAATATGTTAGGGGCTTCAGGAGTAAGTGTGTGTGGTGTTTGTAGAGGTAGAAGTGAGGCAGGGAATAGGGAAACGGCTTCAGGAGTGTGTGTGTGTGTGTGTGTGTGTGTGTGTGTAGTGGCAGGAGTGAGGAAAGGAATAGGGAAGGGGCTTCAGGAATGTGTGTGGGGGTTGAGGAGTGAGGCAGCAATAGGAAAGTGGGTTATTGAATCTACTGGGGGTGTGCAGGTGTGAATCAGGGTTTGGGAATGGGAATTGTGAGTCTGTGTGTGTGTAGAAACAGCAGTAACACAGGGAAGAGGCAATTAGCATAGCGAGTGTGCGTGTATTTTTGTAGGGGCAAGGGTGAGGCAGGAACTATAAAAGATACTCCAGTCGTGAGTGTGTGTGTGTGTGTAGTGTCAGTAATGGTGCAGCAAATAGGATATGGGCATCAGGAGAGTGTGTCTGTGTGTGTAGGGACAGGAGTGAGGCAGGGAATAGGGAGGGGGCTTCAGGAGTGTGTGTTTATTGGTGCAGAAGTGAGGCAGGGTTGTATGGAAGGGGCTTCTTGAATCTATTGTGGGTGTGCAGGAGTGAGGCAGGGGATTTGGGATTAGGAATGGTGTGTGTGTGTGTGTGTGTGCAGAGACAGGAGTGAGGCGGGGAATTTGGAAGGATTTTCAGGAGTGTGTGTGTGCATGTGCCTTTAGGGACAGGAATGTGGCAGGCATCAGGAGTGTGTGTATGGGCAGGAGTGAGGCAGGAATAGGGAAGGGCATCAGGAGTGTTTGTGTGTGTGTGTTTGTGTATGTAGTGGCAAGAGTGAGTCAGGGAATGGGGAAGGGGCATCGAGAGACAGACAGAGAGAGAGAAGTGTCTGAAGTGAGGCAGGAAATAAGGAATGGGCATCAAGTGTGTGTGTGTGTGTGTGTGTGTGTGTGTGTGTGTGTGTGTGGGTTTGTTGGGGTAGGAGAGAGGCAGGGAATAGGGAGGGGCTTCAGTATTGTGTGTGTGTGTATGTGTGTGTAGGGACAGGAGTGAGGCAGGCCATAGGGAATAGGTACCAGGAGTATGTGCGTATGGGTGTGTGTAGGGACAAGAGTGAGGCCGGGAATAGGGTAG